>NC_069734.1:9065640-9320640 GCF_027358585.1 Pangasianodon hypophthalmus | reverse complement strand
TAGCCAGTCCACCCATCGCCTTGTTTTGGGAGGTGGGAGGAAACTGGAGAACCTGAAGGAAATCCACGCAGACACTGGGACAACATTAAAATAATCACAAATTTTTCTCCCACATTTTTCCATACTCTGTGTCATTGTGAATTAGCTGAAAAAGAAACACATGGCTCTTTCCTTGTCTGAGACCCAAGGATGAAGCATTTTTCCAACAGCCTGCCACTTTATCCACACAATGAGGTGTACGGATTTGAGGACGCTCACTTCCCCGCTCTCCCATAGAGCACTAAATCAGAGTGGAGTGAAAGTTCATTCAGTTGACTGAGGCAATTTCATAAAACGGCACCACAGGAGTGTGTGCAGTTGCTCAGAGACTGAAGCTGCAGTCGTCTGTGTGTGAGTGGGTGCTGGAAGGAGCTGCTTTTCTATCAGGTGTGGCGAGAAGACGTTCTATCTGTAGTTGCTTATTCATGCACTTAGAAGATACCCTAGAACTCATTAAATATAGACTAATACGCCTAATTAGATTTAATTTTAACAGAGGTATACACTCAAGCTTGTCAATTTAAAATGAAAACCAAATGAAAATAGTTTTTAATGATGTGCTGAACCAGCATAATTACACCCTATTACTACTGTACTGAGCGTGCAATAAGTAGTTGGGATTGGATTGCAATTGGTTTGAATAAATTTTCAAAGTGCAGTCTATGTGCCCTCTACTGGATATTTGGAGAAGTGCTATAACAAACCAAAAATGTAAAATCTTTGATATACTCTTTGATAGAAACACTGACTAGACTAAACACTGACTCTACATTTTTCAGATGTTATGCGGTGGTCAAGTGCACTAATGTACCATCTTTACTCCCTAATGCTCTGTTTAGGGCCATGGTATTTCAATAGTTAAAGTTCTACACCTACGATATGGTTGGTCCCATAAGCAGAGCCCTAAACCCTCAGTTCCTCAGCTACATACTTGGATTGAATTCTGCCTCACTTTTAAATCCCTCTGGACACAAGCTTCTGCAAATTACTTCTGCTAAATGTAATTTGATTCAAACTGAGTGACACACACAGGAAAGGTTTGACAGGTTATATATTTATAGTACATTTTGAGAGCATTACGATCTCACACTTCGCATATTTCCTCACACATCCTGTGCAAGTAGTATGCTTTTTCCTTTTAAAAATTAATGACACTCTTCACATGATTAGAAATATAGATTAGAAAGAAATGTCAGGGGGAGCATTATCCAGTGCAGTAGTAAACACAAAGTGGCAAAGGACAGGTAGCAGATACCACTTACAACAATCCTGAAATAAACTTTACCCCACTGAAATCAAAACGATCTCAAATACCTAGTTTGTAACAAAAAATAAATTAAAATACACAATAAAAGTTCCCCTCTACCCAATAAAATATTTTACAGTTTTCAAGCAAGCAGATTTCCTGTCAGACCTGAGCAGCATTTCCCACTTAAATCATATTCAATGACAGTAATGACAAATTAAACATTCCCTTTATCGTCAATTATAAAATTACATCAATGACACACTGAAAAGCCATGAGGCAACATGTTTAAAGTACCAAAGCTGAAATGAATGATGTGGACAGAGGAAGTCACTGATGAGACAGCTGAGACACAACCGCTCCTTTACCAGTGTCTGGAATCGACCAGCTCCGGCCGGAGGCTCAGTTTTTTCAGAGTTTCGTAGCCGACCACCATGACTATTGCTGTAGGAGCGGAGGATATGATGCGGGCAGAGAGACCCTTGGTCATCCCCCAGAATCCTTCTTCTCTGAGCAGCTCCTTGAAAGTCTCAATGACTGACGTCCTGCCTTCAACCTGTCAGTGTAGACACAGTGTGTTCATTTTACTGAATAATCACAAATTCAGCAGGTGAAGTTTCATGCTAGAGAGAACGACTGACCCTTAAACGAGGTTCCTAACCCCCAACAGATCAGCTTTATGGACTCTGCATCATTTGTAAGTTGCATTAGGTTTTGTCTGCAAATTGAATAAATTCCTAAATGCCAAAAATGGCCATACATCCCGCCACAGGACCTGTTTTTATAACGTAATTCATCTATAATGCATCATACTATCTTAGTCCATACTGTGATGTGTTTCTAGGCAAATTAGTTCCAGATACAACAGTGACATTTTTCTATACTGGAATAGCAAAAGGACACAAAGTGTCTAATGTGTGTACCTATGGCTTTATCTCACATAATCCCACACCCTCCATTTAAAGCTGGCCATTCCCACTTCACAGTCACTGTTTCACTTAAAATTCTATACACTAGTAACCAGAGCCTACGCTGAAAAAGTTTCACTGTCCAAATGCTTAAGACAAGTGAATTACCTGAACCCTGGCTCGGACTACATCCATTGGATTGGTGACGGTGGAGGCAGTGGCAGCTGCTAGTGGTCCAGCCATGGCTTGCAGTACTAAATGTGGGCAGTCACTCGGTGCCATTTTGGAGAGCTGTTCTGTGGAGAAGCAGAAATTACATTATATCCACATATATGTACATGATACACTGATATCCCCCTCTGCATTTTCAGTATAATATGGACAAACGCTGTCTAATGGGTGTTGCTGTGAGAATGCTGACAGGCTACCACCATTTTCTTTCAGCTATTGCTATGCTTAAAACGAGAGAAAAGACACTTAACACTGCATTACAATTCATCACACACATTCACGACAAATATGGATGTGATCAGAAAATACTCCTAATACAGTTCAGATAAAGCTTTTCAGGCTAAGATCAGTCTGTTTCAGATCCTCAGGGTCAGACAGGTGCATGCCTAATTATAAGTGTTCCAGGGCAAACTGAAATCATCATAGGGATTATTATTTTCATATACACAAGTACAACATAACAGGTTCTGTTTATTACATAAATAACTACTGACATTCATGATTACAAAACTGAAGGATGGAATGGAACTTGCCTTTCCTCTCTGTAGCACGTGACAAGAATGTTGGCTACATTTCATTAATCTGTCTTCATAAGCACAAAGTCAGCTGGTGTGCAATGCCCTTTATAGTTATGAGTGAAACCACAAGCTTAAAAGGTTACGGCTTCAGAGCACAGGTGTAGACTTGTAACTATATCACACATCAAGAACAGGATACAGTTCTTATAAAAGGAGTAAAAACAGTGGAGGCCACTCTGGGTGTGAATCAAATCAAAAGCTTTTTTTAAATGATATTGATTTTTATTGACTATGTGGCAATTGACTATGTGCCATTTGTGTGTTTTACCTGTTTATTTGCAAACTGTGGTTGCAAATGTAATCATTTGGAATCTAGTTACAGCTAAGTTTAACATCTAAAATTCACACTGCATTAATATGACCAAAAAGCAATCTTACTTAAGTGTGATAATGATTTTAAACATAATCACGTCATCGTAGCTCATATAAACTCATTCATTATCAGTACTAACCAACCACTCAGAAGGGCTTTTCACACTGCGCTTAACCCCGGGTAGAGGAACGTTTCACACCTGTAATTACGAGAGGGGTTACCCTGCTCCGAAGCAGGGTTAGCGTTGTTTTTGCGGCGTTAACCCCGCATTGCAGTGCCAAACATGTACAGTGTGAAAGGATGCAGTGTTAGAATGTTACAGCTAGATGCTTTGCAACAAACATCCAATCAGAAATTACACTGTTGTACATGCAAACACAAGTCTCTCCATGCTTAAAAGGAAGTCAAACAAATATTCATATAATTTGCCCCTCTGTGTCTTTTTGTCTTTGTTTTCTTGCCTTTGTGCATCTCAGGTGGTTTAAAACAGCCAAGGAGGATTTAAGCGGTGACACTTTTTCTCTCTGATGCGAAAGCATGAGACAAGCCGTTATTTAACAGGTCGCGCGCTATATTTATCCAATCATGGTTGACAAATAAGAATGTTAACCCAGGGTATATGCAGTGTGAAACGTCAGATTATGAATACCCAGGTTTCACTGTTAACCCCGGGTAAAGTATGAGCAATGTGAAATGTGAAACTAGATAACCCAGGATTCCATTTCCCCGTGGTTACAGCATGACCCAGGGTTAAGTATATCGTGTGTGAAAAGCCCCAGAGGAGTTCAACAACTTACCAGCGTAAAAGTGGTAAAAAGGCCACCAGACTGCGCTGTTGGGTATGTATGTGAGAAGAGACGCCACATATCCTCTGTAGAACCCACGGAACCCGTCTGCTGCAAATATCTGAGCTATAATGTCTCTCGTCTGGCCGAAAGTGACTCTGTGCTTTGCTCCAGATGCCGCTTTTGGTTTGACTTTAAAGCGTGTCAGATGCTCCCCTTCACCCTGCATCATGAGCTGCTGAGAGATCACGTCGATGGGGACTGTGATGCTCTGGGCAACCAGCGATGCCGACCCTCCTGCCACCAGCGACTTCACAGTGTTGTCCTTGGAGTAACTGGAGACATACTTCCTTACCAGCTCGTACGTGGTGATGTACGCCTGCCCTGATATGAGCGTGAAGGTGTTCACCATGAAACCGCGGTAAAGTCCCCTAATCCCCTCGGCTCGCAGGATTTTCCGGAAGGCGTCGTAGGTGCCGCTATAGAGAGATTTTCCCTTCTGAACCTGCAGCCTGGTGCGGATGAGCATGGCAGGGTAGACCGTAGCACGGATGGTCATGGTCATGAAGACGCCGAAAGAGTAGAACTTGCGCTTGTCTAAGTCCTCCCATTCTATGATTTGGATGTTCCGCTTTTGCTGCATGGTTTCTGCCCGGAGCGCCGGCCTCAGGCCTGTCCACCTGAGAAAAGTCATGTAGAGGTTTACTACGTTTACTTGTGACCCTTTGACATGTTTGATTAAAAATATTCATTAAAGTGCTGTTGAATTCTCAAATCTGATTGGTCAGAAAGTGATTATTTTTTATTTTTTATTTATTTTTTTTTTTTACAGCAGCTCTGACAACAGTGCAAGCTGTAATTCAAATGATTGTTTTATATTAAAGCACCCATTCTAGCACATTATCGTCTCTAATAATATAACTCATTCTCAAACCATGGCTAATAATAAACAGACTTTTAAAAATGTCGCCATTTAACAAAGACAAATATTACACAACATTACATGAAACCACAAACAGTTAAAAAGCACGACATGCCTTTCATCAATAGATAAAAAATTGCAATCGTTGGCAAACTGCTGTGGTGTAAGAGGAATAACACTGCTCAAGTGCAACACTTCAGTACCCTTACTGTAAAATAATCAGCTTTGGCATGGTAACAGCATCACACCACCCCGCTTTGATCATTTTCCTGTAAAAGTACATCCCGTTGTGTTTTACTCCTCAAATCTGATCCAGTAGTGATATTCAGTATCAGATCAGTATCAGTACATCCTTAACATTCATAGCTTTGCTTCACACAGCTTGCTTAAGAGTGCCAAAGTGCAAAGTTGTGAGCGTAAGTTTAATTTAACACACACACACACACACACACACACACACCCATACTAACACTATACTGACTTTTAAATTATTACAACAAACTAAAATATCTACATCATCATTATTATTATTATTATTATTATTATTATTATCTGTCTATACTAACACTATACTGACTTTTAAATTATTACTACAAACTAAAATATCTACATTATTATTATTACTATTATCTGTCCATACTAACACTATATTGACTTAAAATTATTACTACAAACTACAATATCTACATTATTATTATTATTATTATTATTAGAAAAGCAGAAAAGTCAATGCCCTTGTCCATCGCATACTAGCGTACTAAATAGTGCGTAAAAAATAACACGCCATTTCTAGTCTTGTTCCTGTTGCGTACTAAAGATTATGGAAGAATAATATGCACTTTCTGCTGTATACTGTTTAGTACGGTAGTCTGCTGGCTAGCTGGCTAGCAGGTAAATTGCCCATAATTTTAATTCTGTTTGGAAAAAGGGCAACATATCTGATAATACAGCTCTAAAACTTTAGAGAAGTATTCTTGTCTTCGTAGCTAACCTTAGCCGGCTAACAAGCTAGCAATAAAGAAGAATTAGCATAGCACCTTGCTAGCAAATCCTGAAGTAAAAGGAAGCACACGGATGACATGTGAGCTAAGCAATAACACCAAGGACCTAGCATGAAGCTAGCATGTGTGTAACAACGTGTGTATATCTTTTTTTTCTACACACCCAGATATAATTAAATGAAAGCTGCTATGAGCAGGTAAGTGTGTTCCTAGCTGGTAGCTAAACCAGTGCTAGCTATGTGAATGTATCATGAGAGGAAGAGAGAAACTAGCTAGCCAGCATGTGACCTAAAAACTGTCACCCTGACTTATTGGCTAGTTCCTTCAAAAACTACACCATTGTACATTTATTCACAATGAAATGTCTTACCTTGCAGCAAAATATGTTAACTAAACGACATTGGAGTGTTTACAGCTACCCGGGCCATTACAGTACAGAGCAGCAGCCGGTCACTGGCTCGGAGAAGTTCACATGGCTGTATCCTAAATGACTAACCAAGTGCACTATATAGTCTACTAATATCATATATGAACAATAGGGAGTCATTTGGGACTCATTCTGAATATCATGCTTATAATAACCAAGAATGAACCTGGCATATGCTCAGCTAAACCCATTTATTTTTAATGAGCTTTCTTTGAATAAATTCTATAAAGGTTTCAAAGCTTACCATTCTGCCCTACACACACACACACACACACACACATATATATATGTATATATATTGTCACATACACAATTATATACAGTACATAACTTGCAGTTATATACTGTATTGTTATTACATTTAGACTCTTATAATGATTACAGGATTGCTGTGGTAACATAAACTATGAAAATGGACCACACTGAGAATATCACATCTGAGAATATCTATCATCTATTATTCGAAGACAGGATCTTATAAATAAATAAATAAATAATTTTTTTAATTGAAGAAACAGAAATTGTACTGTACAAACACCTTCAGGAGAACAATAATGAGCACTTACATAAAACCTGTAACATGTAAAAAAAATAAATAAATAAAAAAAAATAGAGTGTAGACAAAAAAAAAAAAAAAAAAAAAAAGGGAAAACAGTGACAAGTAGAGGAAAGTAGATAGTCATCAATAGTATCACCAAAACATCTCTCATAGTGTTTCAGGAATCTGTCACATTTTTATTATTAGTTAAATAAAAAGATTAGAGTGAGGAGTGAGTCAGTTTCAGTTGGCAAAGGTGAGAGAGTAGGCAGTGAGTTTGAAAAGTTAATAGAAAAAAAAGTTAATAAAAAATAGTTTGTAAAACATGTCACAACCTATGATAACGTGGGCGGAAGATGGTGCAGACCATTTATTATTTTCCTTTTATCATAATTAGTGTTTGAAATTGGGCTCATATCTTTGGTGATTTGGAGATAAAACATTGCCAGTGTTGCGTGGAGTTAACATGCACTTCTGCAGTAGAAATGATAAACAGAAGAACTGAAGAATCTTGGATCAAATAGTTTTCCTCTACACTCAGTACTGAAGCATGCTACTTCATGGGTTCTGTGTGCCACATTCAGGAAACTATAGAAAACTGAAAGTGGAAAAAAAAAAAAGAATAAAGGCAGCCTTAAAGAGCCACATGTGCAATACTTTTGCCACAAAAAAAAAAGTTATATATTAAAACAAATACATCAATACACCTTTCTTGAAAATCTCCACTATTTTTCTGCATTCTCAGTTTCACAGATACCTCTTCATTATTATAAGAGGCAAGAATTGTAAAACAGCAATAAGAATAGGGATACTAATTTGTGTTCCCTTTCTTTGGCTTTATAGCTTCTTTCATATGTTCTCACAAATATCGTTTTACAGCTTTTAGATAGGATCATTTGTGACATTCTCCTTTATTTTACCCATAAAATCATGTGTCACTGTCTGTGTGGAGTTTCTCTATGGGTTCTCCAGTTTCCTCCACTTCCACTGTCCAAAAACATGCAGGTAGATGGATTGCCTGTGCTAAACTGCCTCTAAGTGTGAGCATGTGCATGCATGGAGCCGTTTGATGGACAGGCGTCTGTCTCTCGCCTTGCACCCGGTGTTCCCAGGATAGGCTGTGTATCCACTGCAACCCTGAACAGGATAAAGAGCACACGGAAGATGAATGAAATGAATGCATAGCTAATAAAATATGATGTGAAAAGAGTAAATGTAATATTGGCTAATACTTCAATGAATTAACTAAATGTTAGAAAGAAATTTAACAAAATTATTGACAGAAATAAATGGGTCACTTGACTAATATGAGCTGCTTTGCATTTCCAAGAACCTCATGAGATGTAACGTCAAAGAAAAGAGTTAGATTTGGTGAAGTGGACATCCGATGTCATGCTACAGCTGAAACAGCAGATGGTGCTCCAAAATGCTTCACTCCAACATGAGTCATAAAATGTATTAATTAAGTGCATCCGAAGAAAGCAATAATCTGCTCGACTGCAGAAAAGGCCTGCATAAAAAATAAAGAATGCATTTCATGTGACTCACTGGCATTTCTCATATGCATTTCAGAGCACTACATAAGTGTTATATGTCACTTAGCTTTTTTAAGAACCTCTCCTTAGCACAAACTACAACATGAGAGCTTTTTTATTTGGCACATCAAGTTCACTATGAGGTTACATTACACTCCTCATTCGATATGGCTGCATTTACTGCATAAACCATTTGGCATGAGTAATTAAGGTCTTAGCGGACACTCTGATTAAAGGCAGCTGTCACCAACTGCAAAACCACAAATTATCCTTTTTTTTTTTTTTGGACTGTAAAATCCCCTCTATTATTCAGGGGCTCCATGTTCTCCCAAACTATGTCCAAGCCAAGAATCCACCGCAATGGAATTTGTGTTGCCTGACTCATTACTGTACTTCACACATTATAAAATCTCTGTGTCTTTGAACTTTCCTGTTTTCAAAGTCTACATTGCATTTCTCGAGCACTTCTCTAAGACTCTCTAAGACTACTCTGTGGGATTTGGGTTGAGTTTTAACCCATGCAGTATGATTCCAAGGGCATCCAAATATTTCTCCCGACAATTTAAAGTTGTATGAATGGAAACATAAATCAGAAACAAAGTCCCAAATCAATCAAACAACAACTCAGTGAAAGAAGAATATGGATGTGGCAGGCTTTTCCTGAAGCAGTAGACTTTATTATGGTCAGGGTTGTAACCAGGATAAAAATTTGATTGAGGTCCACATTACCAGACTGTGTCACAGTTAATATATCACAAAACCACACAGTACATTGCTAATTTCTAATTTCCATTATGTTATTCGTCCATTTTTCCATAAACTGCTCTGACGCCAGTTAGAGTGGTTAATTTTATTGAGTTAAATAATATTAGCTTGTCTTGTAAACTAAGTTACCTATTGATTTCATGAATTACATTACATGATTCTGTGCCATCAATACAATAGATTATAATGCGCTTTATCATGCTTGTCCTATGCTATTAATGAGTGATGTTACACACTGCAAGATAAAATCAAACTAACATTAAGTGTTTATTTATAGCCGGATAAGGTGTAGCCTTAGCAATCAGCTAACATTGATGCAGCTAGAAAGCTAATTTGGCTTGAGGTCAGATCAGCTCATCACTGCTGATTGGTTTGTCTTTGAGTGCCAGTTTTATGCACTGTAGACTGCATTGTGCCACTAAATTATTAGTCACAGTTTCCGTATTGAACTTGACATCTGGAGATGGCTACATGAGAGGAAACTACCCTGATAGCTAGTTATGGATGTGGTTATAGTTACTGCATACAAGTGAAGAAAAAAAAAATCATTTAATTGTGTTAAATGCACTAGTTGAATATTGTGCAAACCATATTTTTTTGTTCAGCATATTTAATGTTCTTGCACTGTTTTAACTTTCCAGTATATTAGGAATCTGTTAGCAATAAATATTAGCTAACAGTTAACTACCTGCAGTGGATATAAAAAGTCTACACACCTCTGTTAAAGTTGCAGGATTTTATGATATAAAAAAATGAAAACAAGACCAATCATGTCAGATCTTTTTCCACCTTTAATGTGAAATAGCAACCAACCAAATTACATGACATTGTGCTATTAAGCTGGTTATAGTCCACTTATTCCGTATTATTGTTTAAACATTCATAAATATTCATTAAAATTATATAGGACATGTATTTTTTTTTATGTCTGAAAGCTGTCCTTACAGAAAAGTCACACAAACTTTACATTTGTGATTTTACACTTTGGGCACATACTGTATGTTATGTATTCACACATTTTTCACATACTGACTATTCAAATGCAGTTTTTTTAAATTATTTTTCAACAGGTGATAACAGGTGATAGATCATTTATTTTCATAAGTAGGGCATGTGTTTCTATTTTTCTCATAATATGATATATCATATTGTTCACATAATTTACTTGAGTCATGTGCATAAATATTACATACAGTACATCACAATATAGCAATAATACATTTACATATAATTCCGCTTTAGTTTCTCTGTTGTATCATAAAGGTCCTTCTGTACTCAGCATTACAATAAAAATACTAATTATTCTCTGTTTTTTCTAATCTAGATACATATACCAAGTTTAGAATTACTATCATATTGATAAAGTGAGATGTTTAAACAGACAACTAATGATTTTAATGTACCGTGAGCGGTACCAGAAGAGCATATCTGTTAATTATTTACTGATATTGAGGTAGTTTTAAACAAAAACAGCCATCTCATAACACCAAATGCTGTTCAGCCTTCTATATGTTTCATTTCTGGTCAGTAAATGGGCTTTCTAGATATTTCAGGATTTTGATAATGTTCATGTAAAGCAGTACTGAACTGCAGGTCATGTTGAAGTTGATTATATGACCTATGAGTTTTTCTAACAGAGATGTCAAAAAATTTGATGCTTGACTTCAGAATTCCTCTTTATCAAAATCAACCTGATAATACTGATGTAACAATATGGCTACACAAAGCAAAACTACTGTCATAGTGCGACTTGAGAAAAACGTAAGAGTGGTTTGTACAAAGAAGCAGAAGGGAGTTGGCCTGTTGCACAGTGTAAAGTGTAGAAAGAATATTGCAAATTTAGCATATGCGACAATAGCGTAGCTCCAGCTGTGCTAAATTAAACAAAACCAAGCACGTTGCTCATGCACAGTTTTTACGACCAGTACAGTCATGGGCATGATGAGGTCATTAGATTTGGTTTAAACATTTGCAGTCATACACAATAATTCAGTGTAAATCAAATCACAGAAAACGCACATGCTTTCCAAAGGAAATTCTTCAGCGAGCACTGAGTGAATTATGTTATTCGGCTGTTGTTTGAAGTCCGTGTTGTGATGAGGAGATGAAGGAAGACAAGCTCTTGGCAGCTCAGCTTTCTGATGGTCTCTTATTTACACATAAAACAAACTAACATGAATTATGCGAGTTCAGATCAAAATAAATCAAACTGGACATTGTTCATAACTTGTAACACCTTTCAGCAGTGATGTTACAAGCAGTGAGAGATTGAAAATGGTGGTTTAGCATGGCGTAGAAAAGAACCGCCCTCACTGGACGCCTGCTCTCAGATGGAGAGGAGTGGAGGAGTGGTCATTCGGCCTATCAGTGCCAGATAGGAGCTCTGGCTAAACGTCTTTGGGGTAAACATGGCAGTGGAAGGTAGTGGAATTCCTCTGCTGTGGGGGCGGGAAAGAGGTCAACAAGAGGCCAAGGCAGGTGGTGTGTATCAGCTCTTTGGATGACAGCAGCACCCCCTGCACCATCCAAACACAGGCAGAGTGCTGAGGCCTTGGTTAACTAATGAAGGAAAAGGAACGTTCCTGGAGCAGAGGATAATGAGAAATCTGTTTTTAATGTTTATTTTTTTTATGTACATATAAAATGAGATGGTAGTCATTTCAAACACTTTTGTCACTTTTGTTGTTGTTTTTTTTTGTAAATTAAGCCAGATGTAAAATGATCAAGCCAAGGTCTGCGATTTACAGCTTGCTCTAAATCTCTTTGTGAAGCAATATTTTTTTTGCATTTTTATGCAGCTCAAATATTTAATTATTTTCAATCTTACATGATTTACCATTACTATGTTATGCGTCATTATGAATGCACATGAATGCTAACGTGTCCTGTCTCAGAAACATGCATGTTGACTTATACTAAGAGGGGAGTCATATAACACAGGGTCTATTAGTTCACTTTACATTCTCAGCAGAAGTCTTGTTTTGTTTTTGTGTCCTCCCTGAGGGACGGCGTCTCCCACAGCCCTTGAAGGAGTGTTACTCTGGTTAATGTGAGCCACAACTGTTTTCACAAGCAGAAAATCAGAGGTCCACCATCCTAAAATGTGACCCTATTAATGTTACTTGAATAGCCAGGCCAAAAATGTGTAATCCAATGATATTAGGAAAAAAGCAGGAGGTATTTGGAGCATCTGTAAATGTTATATTTACATCAACACTTCCATCGAAAAGCCTCTATAATATAATTTGTTCTGCTTTCATCATTGTAATGATGTCTTCAAACATGCTGTATCATGGGAATGAAATGGAAAGCTGAATACGTGGTCTAGTTGACCATCCCAGCACCTGTGACTCAGTGGTCTCTAGTGGTCATGTCTCCTTGTCTTGCTGTCTGTCCACACTGCTGCTGTCAGCTGCTGTCCTCGCTGGCTCTCAGCTCATCAATGCGGCTTTTGTTCTTCAGAGTTAATCTTCCTACCGCATGAAGTGCAGAGGCTGCAGCTTCGTAAACACAAAAAGACAAGTGGGGCAATTTTGAACAGCAAGTAGAAATCTTTTTCCTTTTTCTTTTTTTTTAGTGACAAAAGAACAAGATGTATATAATGAGCTTGCAATGAGACTGCAGTGTATGTTAGTCACTTATAAAGCCTCGTGGGTTCATAATCCACCTTTGTTCGTGGACATATTCAGTACTGAAGTCGCTACTGTAAAGTAAGTAGAGTAATTAAGCTACCAGTTATTTTCCGCTTGAAACCATGTCAACTAGAACCCGCATTTTAGCCGTTCTAATTTTAGAATGAAAGTAGTGATACAAGACCTCCATCTAACACATGCTGATGTTTTTCTGTTCAAACGTATCTGCACACAAAAATGATGCTTGAAGAGTACGGCTTGAAGAGTAAGGCTTACATTTAAAAAAAAATAATTTCATTCACTAACATTATTCCTTGCATTAGATAACGAATAAAACAAGACAGCCCAAGCTGTTATAGGAAAATAATCAACTATGGGATGATATGATGCTGTCTGACTTGAGGCAAAGTTACTACTACCACCCCAAAGTTGATTATTTTCCTATAACAGCACATCCCAATGTGTTTTATTCCTCTTATACCACAGCAGTTTACCTATGGTTACATCTAATTTTGTGGACTGTCTGCTAAACAAGTGTTTATCACTTATGTTATAGCAGCTATAAACTGTCATAAATGGGATTATTAGTGGGATTAGTGGAATAATTGACATTAACAAAACATTAACTTCAGAACTTATACACAATAAGCATGTTTAAAGTAATGTTTAAAAAAAGTAGCAAATTATGACTGTAAGTAATGTTAATAACTTTAAACAAATTATATTTAAAGGTAATTAGCTAACGTTTATCCAACCATTGACTACAAAAAAGGTCCAGATAATCTTAGCATAAATTCAGTTACAGCATGTCACTAAATGCTGATAAACTACTGAACTTAGGTCTCGGGGCGTAAATATTGGCACCCACCTTTCAGCCTCAACTGTGATTTTTGCCATTCATCACCCCAAATATATTCATTCATTAGTTAATAATAAGAGACATAAAAGACTCATGGAGTAGATCACTGGTTAATCCAGGTGTTCTATTTGGCTAATTTGATTAATTAAAAATATCTATTCATTCAAGTGTTTATTACTTTGTTAACATTTATGGTTTATTAATGCTGAATGTATTTTTTTTTAAATAATAGCTATAATAATTTATCAAAAGCAAATACATTTTTTCCCTGGCCTATAATTACTCGAAGTTATATCTTTTAAAATGTTTAAACTATGTTTCTGTATTCAATTTTTAGATTTTGAACAGCATTTACATTTCATGGTGGCTGAGATACACCTCTAACACATTTTGTTTTCTTTTAATGACCTTACATTGATTCAGTTAGACCTCAATTTGTATTATGCATTATCAGTGCTACTACTTTTATTTATATTACTAAAAGATAATAATAGTAATAATTTTCACTATTTTCCCTATAATTATTCTCCTTAGTGGTCTCAGACCTTTGGACTGTCTAAACTACAGATTTAGTAATAAAATGTAGAAACACAGCATTTGGGATGTGAATTATGCAAACCTCTGTGTCCCCTTAAGAGCGCAGAGAGCACGGTGTGCAGCTATGGAGAGAAACACGGTCCGACAGGCCCACTCAAGGGGGAGGATCTCTATCAAATATTCATCTTCTTCTGTGACTAAAGCAAGGCTTTGTAGAGATGATGGACTACAGGTCAATGCCCTGAGCCTCCAGTCCTCTATCCCATGTACAACTCTGGAATGTTTCGCCACTCTTTATCAATCCCCTCCTCCTGAAAGTTATAGTCTCCTTCTGGAAAAAAGAAAAGAGGCTTAATTAGAGTGACCGCTCACAAAAATTCATCATTATTGGATTGCTACTTACAACGCCTACCAGTTAGAGAAGCTTGCATGTTGTGGTTGAATGATGGTCATAATGGCCATTTAAAATTTTTTGAAAGTTTTTCTAAAACTTAAATTGTTCAAAAAATGTAAAATTATTATTATTATTATTATTATTATTATTATTATTATTACTTTATGAAATGATGTGCTTGAGTCAGCTTCACTAGTGAATATAAGCAGGAATATAAAACTCTTTATATTTATATTGTCATATTATTATATGATGGCCAGGGCATTTTGAAATGAAATATTACCCAGAAAAGGAAAAAAGGACAGAAATAACTGGATTTTGCGAAGATGAAACCGAGAAGTGATATTAGTAGGAAGGGCTTTGTGAATCTATTGCTAAAAATATTGCTTATATTTTTAACATGTGTTATATTTCTAATATATTTGTTATATTTCAGATATGTTTGAAATAAATATATATTTGATATATTAAAATACAATTTTACTTTTAATTGCAATGTAGGGCTTAGGTCAAGGGAATATTCACTGGTAAGTAATTAACTACATAAGGATGTTAAAAAATAAAGCATGTATTAGACATGGATGTTGCTGCTTTCGTCATCTGCCTGAAGTCTCCTGTCCCAGTTAAGCTCTAACACAGCACCTTCATTCAGTCTTTAGCAGCTACACGCATCACTGAATCTCCAAACTTCTGTTCAATATTTGATAAGATTAGTTCTTCCTGACTGCTTTTCAAACTCAGTGTACAGAGGATGCACAGAGCTGGCAGGAGAAGCTCGAAGTACTTGCACAATAATAGATCTAGTGAAGTAGTCATGTCTCCAACTGGTACAATCTGGGGACCAAGCAGAGAGCGATGTTTAACCATCATGCTTTTTGTGCCATTCACAATGATTGGATATGCATAAAAGCAATAATCACATATTTATTCATCTCACAGCATGGGAGGAACAGGTAATTAATCGTGTACTGATTCATGACAAGGTTGTGTAAATCTTTTCCACAATTACGTTTAAATTAGTTTTCAATTTGCTTATCTCAGCTTATCATATTTTAGCCCTTTTGACTTATGTTTATCACATCTCAATAGAATATATAAAAATAGAAATCAATTCTGTATAAAACCATCTCAAACCTAAACCTGAACCAGTGATGGCTGGAGCTTAAAACCATTATTAATCCATGTTTTGGGAAACAGGTTCTGTTCTGGGTGTCATGGTGGCACAGTGGGTAGCGTTGCCACATCACAGCTCCAGGGTCACCAGTTCGATCCAGATCCAGGGTTACAGTCTGTGCAGTGTTTCGCATGTTCTCACCACATGGGTTTCCTCCAGGTTTCTCCAGTTTCCTCCCACCTTCCAAAAACATGCCAGGAGGTGGACTGGTGACTCTAAATTGCCCTGAGGTGTGAATGAGTGTGTGAATGTGTGAGAGCATGATGCTCTGCGATGTACTAGCATCCAATTCATGGTGTATTACCGCCTCATGCCTAGTGTTTCCGGGATTAGGCTCTGGATCCACTGCAAACACTGACCAGGATAAAGCACGTTAGTGAAGATGAATGAACGAATGAATGAGAATGAATGTTCTCATATGTGGCTTATACAGTGTGAGATTCTTAGTGAGATATTAAGATATTAAGCAGAATGCATGAACCTAGGCCCAAAACTTGTCAGTGTTGCTTCTGTATTCATATGAAAACACATACAATATGGACAAACCTAAAGCTGTAAAAATTCCCCCAAATCAGCTATTATTTCAAGCACAGCTTTTTTTTTTTATTTCAGTTTGTGTTTATTTTTATTGACTTCCCTATCAACAATAAACATGGCTAATTTTGGCAGTGGGTTTATTTTTACTGGGAAGTGGCCCTGAGAGTGAAGCAATGAACTCTAGCGCTTTGTTCAAAGTGTTTGTGTGTCCTCAGTCATGAGTGACAGATTGACTGTAGCCAAAGCTAAAAGAAACACAGATCGCAGTTGGCCATCATGCTGATGTTACGGAGAAGAGATTGGTGAGTGTGTGAGATGTGAGTGTGTGAGCTTGTGTGTGTATTGGCTACTTGCTGAATCCATCAAGAGCACACTTTAAAATCCACTTCTTCAAGCGCTGTTGTGTAACATTACCTTCTTTTTTACACCATGGGTTCCTAACTTAATGATAATGAAATGCTGATCAGCTATAAGCATAAGCATAACATTATGAAATAAATTCACCAAAATTAAATGAAGCACTAAAATGACAAGAGAATGCTTAAATGCTGTAAAATAGTATTCAAAATATAAGACTCAAAAGATGTCTTTAACAAAGCGACTATAGAGATCTGTTTTTTTTATGAAGATGTCGGAAGATCCGGCGTTTCAGCCGATGGTGGATGTGCACTGAGGCGCAGGGGACACTGGGAACACAAGCTAAGTGCTGTGGAGCTTTGTGACGCTGATATGATGGGATGGGTTCAGTGAGGCGTAGGGTGGAGGAGTGCAGGACGAGGTGGCTTTTGGAACAAAGGGCCTGCTCTTCTCGAACAGAGCATGAAGGCCTCATTGGAGGGGTTCGGGTCTCACCTCATGCCGTTTGTGTGTTGGAGATTTAGTGCCAGTAATGAGCAGTCGATGGGAAATGAAAGTTTGATGGAGAAACAATACCTGTGGCCACAGTGGTGCTTCGGTTCACCTCAATACAACTTCTCCTCATTGGCTTGTCGTGTGTTTTGTATCTTCCAGGACAGACTAATGAATTTCGGATGTAATAACCATAACGTAATGTAAGAATGTCAAAGATATCATTAACAAAACTGATTTCTAAAGTGTTTTTTTTTTTGGATAGTGTCTGATCATATTTCCTTGTACAATATCTAGTATAACTGCCAGAAATATCAGCGCTGCTTTCTCTGCCAGTCAGTTCCACCCACCTAATCATTGCACATGTCATTTTTCAAGAGCTTTACACTGATAATCCTATCTCAAACTGCATGATTATCTCTAGCTTTGGGTGCTGTGCTTTATTTTTAAACCACCTGAAACCGCACAAACATCTAAAATATCTAGAGCATGTACACCAGTATTATATATGTTTCACTTGTTCCATTAGCATTTTAAAAATATATTTTTTTAAATTATGTATGCACAAGTTATCAGATTATTTCATTCTCAAAACATTTCCAAGTGACTGAGTTCCCTTCAATGAGCATATGTTCATAAATAGTATCTCCAAATGTGTGATAAAGTGAATTTGCCTTTATTTAGACATAAAGTACTAAGATGAATTAAGTCAATCCCTAAAAAGGCAAATGTTCTAGCCTTTCAGAAAGACCTTTGCTCTGATTGTGTTTCCAGACAATGTCAGGAAACAGTGTGGCCTTTAAAGCACAATTAGCCCTGACTCATTCAAACCGAAACTGTTCCATATTCGCAAGTGGGATATGTGTGAACTGCCAAATTGTGATTGTTTATAGTATACTGCATTCAGTATTAGACATTATGATTAGTGGGTCCAGGCTGAATAAAAATCATCATGTTTTTTTTTTTTTAATTCAGTGACAGGAAGTAATTTGTCTCACAGCGTCCAGTGGGCAAGACAGTGGATATTAAGTGTGCTGGTATGTCTCCACCCACACAGCGGGATCAGTCATTTTTTATATGGTTACAGTAATGAAAATCACAGTTCAACACTGCCAAAGTTGTATTTATCATTGAGATCTTATGATTATTAGCCTATTTGACTGTGGAATGGAATGGTCAGGAATAAAACCTCTATATCTCCAATAATTAGCCAGCCAATATTATTGTACACATTTGAATAATAAGCCTAATATTGGAATTATTCATAAAATAAAGTATATAGAAGGAGTCCTCTGAATTCATTCTTTCTTTCTTTCTGTCCAGCTAAAGGGGTCCCTGGCTGCAGGAGATTTTGAGGACCTCTGCACTAGTGGATTCGAAATGTTGCTTTATTTGGAAAACACACTTAAGAACCATAAAACACACACACACACACACACACAGCTTAGAATTGGTTTCTAGCAATTCATAAGCATATAAACATGAAGGTTTTTAGATGTAGCTTTCTTACTCAAAATGGCATGCAAATGAAAATAAATTTTGACTAGATTTATTTTTCTAAAAAGTAAAGGTAAAAGGGGATAAAAACTTAAAAAATTACTGCTGTCGTGTGAAAACTTATGCACTAGTATGTTAGGTCTAAAATATTGCTCAAGACTGTTTACATCTCTGATGACCAGAATTATAGAAATTACTGAAATATAACAATTATAGTAATTATGCAGCCTAGTTATGAAGTTATATGATTTTTTTTTTGTTTGCACCTTTTTTAGAAATTGTTAGACAGAAATGCTTGAGAAGACAGAGACAGAAAGGTGCTGCATATGACCTTCAGTGTCATATGTTGGATAGGGGGTGATGGGACAAGACCTAATCAGGATAATAATCTGTATAACATTGGCGTGGCATGGAGGCGATTTATGTCGGATATATTTCCAAAACGAACCTTAAATCAATGATTTACGAGTTTGGACACCATACATTAAATGGTTAAAAAGTGTTTAGGACTGAAAAGGAATTACTCCAATCTGGCAACCCTGCAGGGGCTGGGCTTAGGTACATGTACACCAGCTGTAGCTTCTCTGTCTGTGATTGCTGCCTTTGAAGACCTTCACATCTTCACTGCTGACCTAATTTGCGCGCAGAGGGCAACATGGCACAGGGTTCTCCATGTGCTCCCGTTCTGTGCACCTCTAAAACGCTATAAATGTGAGCAGCAGTAGAGACGCCACTTCTTCCACTTTCTTATCCCCACGGTGCACTTTTTCCACCTTTTCCTCCCTCCACCAGCTCACCTTCAGTTCGTTCAGTTCCTTTTCTCTCACCTGCTGAGTTTCGGGTTTGGCACCGCCGCACCACCAGCGCGCACTTTGGCACATTGGATGCACTTCAACATCGGAAAAGGGGAAAAAAAAAAGTTTGTCTGCTCTGAGTGTTTTTTTTTTTTTTTTAAAAAAAGTTCTCCAACCACCAGAATGAGTGTCAAATCCGACTCCGAGCCCAACAACAACGTTGTTGAAGAGGAGGTAAGTTCTTGGTTCTGTCAAAGTCGGAGTTTTGCGGTTTTTGTGCCAAACGAGCGCATTTGTTTTCTCTGTAACGAAAAATGAGCTGGTAACAACTGCTTAGGGTTGTAGCTGTTGGCAAAACCCTCTAAACTTTCTTCATTTGTGGCACACAAACACTTGCGTGTTGATTCAACACTTCTCCTTCATTCAGAAATAAGTCCTTGTGCGCGTAAAACCATATCCAAGTCCTGAATCCAAGTGTCTACCAAGTTTGGCAATTTTATTATCTTGACTATATTTGCATAGCTGCTTTAGCCTCCATCTTCACTTTTTTCCCTTCTTTCTGTGCAAGTTTAATATTGGTCTTGGATGGGATGTCCATGCCCTTTTTTGTGCATTTAATTGAAGTGGCTAATTACATGTTTCCAATACAGAACAGCAGCTGCAGTCGGCTCTGATTTCAGTAATGAACTCTGTTCAAACTGTCACTGGTTCTGTGGAATCAACCTTACTCCCCAACTTCAGCAGTCACAGCCTTACTAGGGTTTTTACTTCATTAACAACAACCCTGGTATTATACTAGACTGCAATGTAGAAGTAATGCACATAAATTCTGATGAACTTTCTAATCATGCCTGTTGCTTTTCTATAGTTTCCATAGTTTATGCCCGTGCAGTGTTGAGTCCATACTGCGGCTCAGATTTAAACTGTTTTTGTTTTTTTTTTTTTTTTTTTTTTTTTTTTTAGGAGAGCTAAAGATTTATAAGCTTAGTCCATGGAGCCTCCTCCACTCAAATCCTGTACTGTAGCTTCCAAGAATGGGAAAAGTATGCAGTCTTGCTATACATCATCAAGACTTTGTAAAATGGTGCTTGGTTTTAACTTCTCAAAGTGCATCAGTGCTTCAGAGTAGAAGAGTGGGAGAGTTTTATGATCTGTTTTTAGGTGAAGAATGGCTCTGTTCTGTTGACCTCGTAGCTGCGGACCAGAGGAAGGAAACCCCATCATGCTGTGTTTTTGTTGTCCACTAGCAGTCCATTGTAGAGCAGAGCCTCCCACTGAGCTTGAAGTTTGCACTGTTCTGTTCAGATCAGACTTATGAAGGTGGCTGGAAGTCAAGTTTTAGAATGGTTTTGTTTTGTCTCATCTTACTATCCATTTTACAGTAGATTGATGGTTTCTGAACTGGAACTGTCCTTTTTTTTTTTTTTTTTTTTTTTTTTTTTTTTGAGTGCATGCTAGATATGGATTAGTGGCTTAACTCTAGAAGGTGTCTAGGGGAGACTTCTTTTTGATCTTTTGATCTTTTCAGTCAATTGGAATTATCTTTTTCATAAGTTGCTATGCATTATGGCTAATCATTGTTTTTAAAGGAATCGTAAAATTGTCTAGTGTAGTTTAGTCTTTTTGGATACTATGCCATTATAATTCCCATTTTGATGCTTGTATTTTTTTTTTAATTTCTTAATTTACAAATCAAGGATTTCTTTAATCAAGGTTAAGCATGAGGTCTAAAGTGGGTGATTTCTCCAACTTGAGTTTATCCAAATACTACGGCTCGTATTCTTTGCAGCTTGGTTTGTTCTGCTCTAAAAATCAGTGCTATACATCTCATATTCAGACTGTTTCCTCCACCTTCTCTCTAGGTCCGAACACTCTTTGTAAGTGGCCTGCCAACAGACATCAAACCTCGTGAACTCTACCTCCTATTTAGACCATTTAAGGTAAGAATGGATACAGGGAAGTTGATCTCGTACATTTTTTTCCCATAACCAATTGCAGCATTACTTTCTGCAGCTGTCGTCTCTGACTAGAATGTTTATAATTGTACTAAAATGACTTTGGGCACATTAAAATCGGGTTGCATGAGTCACTTAATTGCTTAACTCTATTCCGTTTTTCAACTCTGTCCAGTTTCGTCATGAAACGTAATTAAATTTACTACAGCACGGGCTCTACCTTCAGTTTTGCTCCTGATTTACATGGGGTGAATAAACCTGATGCTTAATTGGAAGGGAATATGTTTAATCACCACCACTTGGGTCAAGGAAATTGTACAGATTGGCTTGGCTTCTTATGGGAAATGCTAAAGAAACTTCTTCTCAAAGAGGATGTGACTTCATGACTTCTAATTGGATCTTTTCCCCCTTTTCAGGGTTATGAAGGTTCTCTGATCAAGTTAACATCAAAGCAGGTGAGATGATATGGCAGTATGTATGTGCAGTATAATGTTCAGTCGTCAGTTTGAGTTTTTGTTTAACTTTTATATTGGCGTCTAAAATGAACTTTGGAATTTTATTATGGTAGATTTGGACACCAACTTGTTCATCTTTTGTGTAATGCTGGTGTTTTCTCTACCCTCAGGGTAAAGCGCAAAATTGAATTGTCTCTCCTTTCTTTTCCAGCCTGTTGGGTTTGTAACCTTTGACAGTCGGTCTGGTGCTGAAGCAGCAAAAAACGCCTTAAATGTAAGCACTTGGTCATCTGTAAGCAATGTGTTGAATTATTGATGATCTGTCAGATGATGTGCAGTAGGACCATGCACACACTGTGGTTTACTATACATTGCATCAATTTTGTAGTGCTGCTTTTAAAATTTAAGTTTAATGTTTTAATTGTGATGCCTCAAATGTAGATTTACTGGTGGGCTTTAGATATTTACATATTGTGTATATACTTGCATTTACTATGACTAGTTTTAATTTGATGGAATACAAAAGGGCTGAAGTTATGTTACAAGTTATGCAATCTTGTCTAAGTTATGCAATCGGTGTGGTCCAAACAACCTTTAAAGCCTACGCAGTGAACTCTGGAGGGAGAATTCTCACAGTGGCCATTTGTAGGGTCGTTCCGAACTAAATTGTTGAACGCTTGTTTAATAGGACCACTAACAGAAAGCCATTGACTTGTTGATGCCAGTTTCTTTGAATGTTGATGGAAAAATTGCAGTGGTCATTATTGTAAGTCATGTTAAAGTATGAATCATACAAACATTAGTTAGTAGTAATAGATTGTGTGCAGAAGCAGGAAATTCAATTCCCGCTCAGCTAATTTGGCCACATTAATGTAAGCTACAATGCAAAGCAAATTGACATTGCATGGCTACAGTTTAACATGCATACACTTCGTTTACTGAGCCAATGGTGATTTGAGTACAGTTGATGAATCAGCTTCAGATATGTGGACTCAAGCTACTACTCATTAGTCCCTTGTTTTACATGACCCATGTGTACATATTTACATAATGCCCCCTAATTTAACCTGATGTGTTCCAATAAAATTAAAGTATTCAGAAGGCTACAGTTATCCAAGTTGAAAGTTTTAGTGAAACTGAGTTTGAGGAGCTAATGTCCAAGGTTGATGTTCTTTAAGGCCCAAAATGGTGCAAAAGGTGTGCATATAATAAGAGCTTGAAATAGAATGATCAAATGACAGTGTGCATTCAATTGAGGAAGTAATGGTTCAGTACGTTTCTTTGCAATCCTTTGTTTTTATGGACATTAATGGTATTAAAGAGCATCTGACAGTTACAGAAGAGTACAGGTTTTGTATAAAGCTGTTTAAGCCTGAAATTTGGTAGTTTTCTAACCTCACCAGCCAGTGTGAAATGTTCTATAAGTAGGTTTTTATTCATTGTAGAACTTCTTAGAAGGGGTCAGATTTAATTAAATTTTTATTTTGAAATGTCAGTCAATAAATTTATTTCCTGAACAAATTAGCAAATTTTTACTTTGTATATACAAAGTGGCTAAAAAATGAATCAAACAACTGAAGCAGCCTACTAAAATGAATAAAATAACATCTGTTGTGCTATGAAATTATGTAACATAACAGAATAAGAAGTGATGAGTCCATGAGTCTTTGAACAGCCATCTGCGTAAGACCCCTCTTTCTTGGTGTGTGTTGGACCCAAATGGGGCTATTATTCAACTGAAGGATTAATGAGCTGCCAAAGATCCACGTCTGCACTGCAACTCTGATTCACATTTACCAATTACATTTTGACCCTAAACCCCATTAAATACATTTCTGTACGAGGTTTCTGCATGTGTAATACGCTTGCTATTTTTACCTATAGGCTGCTACTCCATTTGATTCTGTGCTAAATATTGATATTGTTTTTTTTAGGGACTGCAAATTGAGCATTTTTAAGGTTAAAATGTAGTGCATCCAGAGAGGTTCACACATACAGAAGAAATTTGTGATGAGTAAGCTGTTTGTGGAATTGACTACTCCTGTTTTATAATCAGATTTGATCACGCACAACTTTGATGAATAAGTGCTAACAGCTATATGACTACACCTGACCCCCCCATAGTCTACTTTACAAATTCAGACATGACCAGCTAGGTTCAGGCAAAGTGAACTAACTGGAAACTGAATCTAATGGCACTATCAGGGTTTTTTTTTAGTAGCTGTGGTCCATCTGCTCAGTATTTCTTTTCTCTTGTTTGCATGAGTGTCAGGGTGAGTGTTAGGTGACATTAGGACACTGGCTTTGGCCAGCCTTAAAGAGCAGGACCCTTCAGAGTTCTCACTATGGAAAGCTTTGCCTTGGCAGGGAGTAGAGCATCGAGTTCACGTTTAAAATGGGCCACACCGATTACTTGCTGTTCTGCCTGAGATTTGTTCGCTGTGCTATTTTTGGCAAACTTGACATGTTTTACCTAACTAAGATATTGAACATATTTCGCTCTGGACTAACAACCTATTTTCCAGCCCTAGCGTACAGTATCTATTGTAGTACTCTAGCTTTTCTGTCGAGTCAAAGAATCTTTCACCTGCATGTGGACACCAGCTTAGTGCACTCTTGCACATTCTGCCAGATCATCAGGCACAGCCCACTCCTATCATTGTCCCCCACCTTGTGTCTCCAGGGTGTTCGATTTGACCCTGAGAACCCGCAGACCCTCCGTTTAGAGTTTGCTAAAGCCAACACGAAGATGGCAAAGAGTAAGCTGATGGGCACGCCGAACCCCACAAATATCCACCCAGCTCTAGGGGCACACTTCATAGCACGGGACCCATGTAAGTGTACGGCCACGTGATAGCTGTCTCACTGCACATGCAAACACTGTCGCCTATAGCAGAGGAACAAACTAATTCACCTCCAGCACATGCATGCATCATTAGAGCACTGACTGCCATTTCAATGACTTTTACACATTCAATATTTCCACTTCACACCATGTTTAACTTTTCTGATGTTCTGAATAAAAAGGAAATGTTGACTTGAACAAATTTGAAAGCTGAAAGTATAAAAGTATAAATATTCTCATTCACTCAGTATTATGGTTTTGGGCTTAATCTGACTCGAGCTCGGATTGGGCATGGATTCGAGTTTTATATGGGCGTGTGGTGTGGCTTGTTGTGCTTCCTCAGATGACCTGACAGGGGCAGCATTGATTCCTGCATCTCCAGAGGCTTGGTCTCCATACCCTCTGTACACAGCAGAGCTGAGCCCCGGGCTGCCCCACACTGCCTTCACCTACCCTGCTGCTGCAGCTGCCGCGGCCCTTCACGCACAGGTGACCTTTCAAACTTCCAAGTGCTAGTAGAAAATGCATTTGTGCCGGTCTGCACATTTTGGTTCAATTTGAATTATAAGGCAAGACATTACAGGTAGAAGCAACAATTGGTCATAATTTTTCAGATTTTCATTGGTTAAATTGCATCTACAAAGTCATGTGTTTGTATGTGATTATATATGTGTGTATAAAATGAATAACAGTACATGGTAAACAATACAAAATATTCCAACAAACCTTTTTCACCCTTGAGTGTCTTCACGGTGAAATAAATTTTAATTCTGACTATCTTATTGTTTTTTTTTTTTTTTTTTTTTTTTTTTTTTTAAGTAGGCAAATATGTATAATTGGACAAAGCCTCATTTGCATAAATGTAAATCTTTCAGCTTCTAATGTGATATCTAGTGGTTTTAAAAATACTCTATTTACATGTAGTGCCTAAATGAAATAGTGCATCAGGTAGTATTTTTGGTCTGGATTAAATACTGGTTTCTGTGCACTAAACTTTCAAATTACTGTCAGTTGTGGCACTTTTTATACATTACAGATAACGGTGCCTTAAATGGGATTTGTGAGGTGAAACAGCTTGCTCATTATATTCTATTGGCGTTATATTGTAGGATAGTGCAACTGTGTAACTGCTCTGTGAGGGGAAGTGATGACAGCAGGGCTTCCTATTAAAATATACAGTATTAGTGAAGATGCCATTTAAGAGTGCCTCAAAACACTGTGCAGAATTCCCATGCCCTTGGCTCTCCTCTTGCAGACAGTTCATACAAGAGCTGATTATACGTTGTTGATAGAGTTGCCAAACAGTCAGAGTGACCAGTTATTCTTACAGCTGGCCTTTTAACTGATGGTTACTTATACAGCATTTGTATATACCACTCGTTTAAAAAAAATTACTTAATGTTTGAAGCCAAGAAGACTTCCCCAGTCTGATAATCCATACATTTACAGGGGTCATAGAGCTGATGAGGCGTAACTTAAAGTATTATGTTTCATGGTTTGAAGAGTGCTTATAGGGTTTAATAAACAGTTGAAATGCTGGGTGAATGATGAGGCAGTGGGTCTCTGATTCAGTCCTGAGTTCAGGTTTTCTGTTTAATCCACCCTCCCCAAAACATACTAGTAGACGGATTGGTTACTCTACATTGTCTTAGGCATGAATGTATGTATTCTTGGTGCTCTGTGTTGAACTGGCATCCTGTCTAGTGTAGAATAGTTGCAAGAATTGAAATTCTTGCTTTTTCCACTGGTTTTATAGTTGGACTGTGTAATAATTGGTAGGAGAAAAGTATTTAGTGGCTTAATATTTGCAACTAGTTTGGTTTTCCTTGTGCCTAAAAGGTTTTTTTTTTTTTTTTTTTTTTTTTAATAAAATTGGCAAAGCTTATGTTATCGTCTTACTGTGCATGCAGAGCATATTGGCAAGCAATTGTCTTGATTTTGTTTTAATTTTCTTTTCCTTGAAGATGCGTTGGTATCCAGCAACGTCTGAGTCCTCTCAACCTGGATGGAAATCAAGGCAGTTCTGTTAAAGATGGTGTGTATCCAATAATGTGTGGTGTTTTATAAAAAAAAAAAAAAGTTTTTTGTTTATTTTTTAAATGAAGAGTCTTTAGGCTTTAATTTTTTTTTTTTTTTTTTTTACAGATATGAAGGATGGTATCTACTTCTAATGGAGTGAATCTTTTGCAGCCCATACTTGATTTAGGCTGGCTCTTTGGGTTGTGGAAACATCTCTCCATCTTTCTGCTGAACAGGAGGCTCAGATGGTACAACCATACTAGCACTTGCCTTATTTCTGTTATGAAATGTTTTGAATAAGGAGTTTATAATAAGCAATGAAGGTGTAAGGCTGCTTGCTTTGTTTTTCCAATTCAGGGTCTGAGCCAATCAGCTGACTTTTTTTTTTTTTTTTTTTTTTTTTAAGTATTATTTTTGGGGTGGGGGTTCATGAACCAAATAGGTTTGTGCCCCCTTGTCATATGTATTTCTCCTTGTCTTGGTGTAATCTAATGTTTTGTTTGTTACCTTTAGTCCTTTGTGTTGGATATGAAATAGTGGCCAGCTCAGTTTAGAGGGGTTGGGTGTGTGCCCAGACAGCTTGTGCAAGGTGTGACTATGTGTGAGCTATTATTTTAATGTGCCATCTTGTCTAAGCTTGTAAACGTTTCCATATAAGACAGCTTGACCTTGCCAAATACAGACAATCCAAGTATAAAGTAGTCTATATGGGGAGAAAAGTGTGCAATTAAATAAGTAATCTAAGTTATTTTTTTTTTGTTTAATATTTACTGATTTAATATCCTGTAGAACAGTCGTAGAACTGTGTTTTTCCTTTGTTAGATTTGTCATGCTGACAGACGTCTAACACTGTGGGTGGCAGATTTAACTGTTAACATTAGATTGCTGTAGAAGGATGTATGCTGGATGATGGTGCATGAAGATAAAAATGATGCATGAAGGGGTTTTAATGGATTATAGTACATGCGGTCAATACTGACATTAGAAATTTATTTGTAAAAAAAAAGTCTGTAAAATTGTATGATACAGTATTAAAACATGTTAATGCATTACACTGATGTTCTTGTCTGTTTGAGTAAAGGAGTGGGGTTCTACAGTATACTGTTTTTTGTGTTATGTCCAAGCTAAGTGGTGCCCTTTAGATCAGGAATTCTCAGAACCAACTGCCCTGCAGATTTTCAAGGTTTCGTCACTCAACACCATCTAATCATGTCATCAGTTAATTATCAAGCACTTTCATGAGTGTGATCAGGAGTGCTGTGGAAGAGTAAACTTCAAACGGTGCATAAAGGGAGGGGGAATCAAGAGCCAACATCCAACCCAATGACGCAAATAGCCAGGCTCCACTTCTGGAGAGACTGCAGCTGAAGCTCAATCTCCAGGAGCCCAGTTGATTCCTGCTATAGTGAATTTGGTGGGCAAAACTGCCCTCTAGAGGTGAAATGGGGAAAAGATGGTTTTGGTTACTTTGAGGTATCAGAGATGAAGTGCATATGTAACTATTTTTGGGTTACAGTGATGGAAATCACAACTTAGAATTCTAAAGAATTAAGTGATTTGCAGTTATTAGCTTCTTTTGACTTGATTACAAGAGCTGCTGAGGTTAAATTAATTAGGCCTATAAATATCAACTTAAAGGTAACTGATTTTAAAAATTGTGTTGTCAGTGGAAAATTTAAAGCTTTATTGCTCCAATAAAATCCAAATATTACAATACACATTTAAATAATGTTCCTAATATTTAAATAGTTGGATTATATTCATAAAACAAATCTTTACTGAGGTGTCTGCAGATACGTAAAAGTTTAGTGGGTCCCTGGCTCCAAATTGTTTGAGACCTCCTGCCATAGAAACAACAAACTAAGATGGTTTATGAAAGGTACTGGTTTTGATGGATAAAACATTAAGTTGATAAAATTGCAAGTGCATCAGAATTTAAGTACTTGTACTAAGAATGTTTTGATTCAGCAAATACACTGTCAATTCCAGATAATGCCTAATTCAGTGTTTCATGTAGGTGCCAGCAGTGTGGGAACAGTACTGTTCAATTTGTTTTATTTACATACAGGGTCATTGGATAATTTTAAATGGGTTTTTCCCTCCATTTTTTTTTTCTCTCTCTATAAAACACTCATTTCAAAATTATTGGCTCCCCTACAATTATGTTGTGATCCCTGTCCTGGAAAGAATAGCAGCACTCAGGTCTCGGAGTCTCTTCCTGTAATGTCTAACAAAGGTGACCAACACCATTACAGTTACCAAGAGCTTGTAAGCTCATATCTCAGGAATGCAGATGGCCAATGCCCAACAACTAAGGACAGGACAATAGAATTAATGTTTCTGGCTGCAGGCTCACTATTCAACACCTGACCAACTTGTGGGACTTGAACTCACAAGTTGGTTAGGATGGGCTTGAGGCAGTTAAAGACACAGTGGAGGATAATTTCAGGTATTCTGTAATATCAGTAAATCAAGATTACTATGCTTCACTTATGTTAACAACATTCATAATTCACCAAAAGTATAAAACTACTAAAAATATACAGTAGCCCAAATTGCATTGGGTTCCTTGGGTTCCTATATGTACACTATATGGGCAAAAGTTTGTGGACATCTGACCATCACAGCCATATGTGGTTCTTTCCCAAACTGTTTCTGCAAAGTTGGAAGCACGCAATTGTATGTCTTGTATGCTGTAACGTTATAATTTCCCCTCACTGTAACTAAGGGGTCCAAATCTGTTTGAGCATGACAGTGCTCCTGTGCACAAAGCGAGCTCCATGAAGTCATGGTTTGCCAAGGTTGGAGTGGAAGAACTGAACAACTTTGGGATCAACTGGAACACAGACTGATTATATGCATCTCTCTGTCTCTCTCTCTCTCTATACACACACATATATATATATATATATATATATATATGACAATGGAATGGAATATACATAATATAAATCAACTTATAGGAACAAAGAGGTGAGGGAACAGAAGGAAAAGGAGCTCAACTACACTCTCTAAACTTTGGAACCCCATGAAATGAATGTTACCACACCTTTTCAAACACCCCCTGGTTTCCCCTCCCTGCATAGCTGATAAAGGAAAACAGGAAGTTGCATTAATATTGAAAATAACCTGGATGACTCCTAAATGACTTCCTATTGCAATAGATATGCTGGAGAAGCTATTGTCTTTTTAGTCACTATATAGTACATTTATTCTTAACTCAAAAGATCTGACACATTGCTTTGACTATTTTGAAGTTTAAAACCCTGCCAAATTCGCAAACACTGTTAAAAACGTCACTTATAACAGTCCAATAGAAACACCGCTAATTTCAACCATTTATCGTTAGCCGTGCACGTGCATCCTATGTGGGGCTCCAATTACGCATCGGCTTCTGATTGGTCAATCTGCTAGGCCAATCAGAGCAGCGTGAGGTCAGGGCGAGTTAACGTCCACACAGATAGAGAGCAGATGTTCCTAATGAGGGCTGATTTGCCTCCAGAGGGCTTAAGTACACCTTACAGTGACGGAAAGTCTGTTGGTGTTTTAGATAAATTCTCTTTCGTAGTTCTACCATGGCGTTTTCTCTGGTGAGTTTTTTTTCTTTCTTTAAAAAAAAAAAAAAAAAAAAAAAGAGAGAGAAATGTTGTCTGGTTTCGATAAAAGACAACACCAAGTGGGCGCTTTTATTTATTTATTTTTGCTTGATGTTAGCTCCCAGTTTAAGCGTTTGTGGTGTCAGTCATGTCGATATTCATAGCCTTTGACCACTATATTGATTCGTTCTTATAATTTCTGTTCATTTTACTGGATATATGTAATAATAAAAAAAAAAGGTTTCAAACGCCATGGCCTTGTCAGACGCCTCAGTCTTTCAGAAGTTAACGTGCATTATAAGAAAATATTCAACTATACTAGCATTTCCTGTTTCCTGTGGTGGCTCCATCAAGGGACCTGGAGCTCTTAATATTTATCTTTTCCCCAAGTCCACCAGTCCACCAAGTCCACCCTAAAGTCCAATTATTTACCTTCAACTATTTTAAAAGTACACTATTCATGTTTTCATACAAATTATATATGCTAAAGGTACAAAAGATGCCCCCTTGTTGGGATCACCCAGGCACCAAGGGAAAGTAGAGTTTGATACCTTTTATTTCTGTGAGTCTAATGTTATTTTTCTGTCTTTCTCTCAGAGAGATAATCCCAGAGCCCTTAACCGTTGGGATTCAGAGACACCAGCCCTGTCCACATGCAGTAATGCAGACATCTTTCGCAGGATGAACACCATGCTGGGTAACTCTCTGGACCTCACCGGGGTGTGCACCACTCCCAGTGCCAAGACCAAGCGGGATTCCTTGTTGGGTAAAGTGCTCAAAACCAGAGCTGGCTATTAAACACACCATAAAATTTGTGTGGAAAGGGTTAGCTGTAGTTTGGATTGAAACTTTACTGGCAGGATGTATAGCAGAACTCCTTTAGTGCCGTGTTTGGACTGATAAATCCAGCTTTGCCAATGACACGTTATTAACTCTAAGAAATAAAGCAACCAAACTGTACTTTTACTTGAGTTGGCGTCCTGCTATGCAGCCTTTGCACCTTTTAGTATGTATCTTTCTCCTGGGAAAGTGAATAGTGTAGGTTTAAAAATTTAAGATGCATAATTGAACCTAAATAGGCCCACTTTATAGCTTTACTCTAAAAGCTAATTAAACGCATACCAAATGCATACCAAACCGTCCCGTGTAAAAGATGCATGCTAAAGCGGGGGAATAAGCGAGAAGATGGTACACTACTACTGGTACTTTATTTGGTGCAGATTTGGCTTTATATAAACCTGTAACTGGAGCATTGGGTTTCCAGGTGTATTAGAGGTTGTAATAGATTAGTTTTCTGGATCCATGAGAGATGAGTCTTAGAAATATTAAGAAGTCAATCTGGGCTATTAATATGCATGAATTGCATATTAAGGAGAAATTTGGCCATTGTTTGCCTTGTTTGTTGCATGTGTGTTCTAGTGAAACTTGTCTTCAAACGGTTTTGAAATTTCTGGTTCTTTGTGTTCTTCAGTAAGGCAAGTTCTAGGTTTCTATAGTCTTTGAGGATTGGCAGATTAGTTATTATAAGATAACAGTAATGTATAGAGGTCCTGGAAAAGAAGTTCCTAAAAAGAACAGGAACCCTGACTTAATACCTTCTCACTCTGCATGACTAGTTGCACTTTTTTTTTTTTTTTTTTTTTTTTTTTTTTCCCCCTCCCCCTCTCCCCCTCATACACTTGGTCTTCAAGTATGCAAATTGCCCCATCTAGTGCTGCATTGGTCATGCAACGTCAAGCACCCGGGACATGCGCTGATGCTGCTGAATCAGGCCTGGAGCTGCTGGATGGCATCCAGCTCAGAGGGAGCGATGCAGCGCTTCCATCCTTCAGCCTCTGATCACGCAGCCTCTGGCTGCCACCATTCTGTGATTCGCCAGGCATTTCTCCCATCTCCTTTTCTCCCCAGCCTGCAGCTCCCGCCTCATTTCCACTGCCTCAGTCCAAGGACAGCAGCCCTGGGGAAGGCCGCACAGATTGTTAGCCTACAGGAGAATTTGAGAGGAATTCGGTGGTGTCTTGGGGGCCGTGGGCTGATCATTCGCAGCAGAGTGTGAGGGCATCGGCACCTCGGTCACATGTCGCTGCATGGCATCTGCAGCGGCCTCGTGCAGTCCGGCTTGCCAGCTTGCAGATTTATTCTGTGACAGAGCTTAGAGGGAATCAGTGTTTATCAGTAGAGTGTAGAGGCTGCTTTTGAGCTGCGTGTCTTTTTAATACCCAGCAGCTGATGCAGAGCATACACATACTTTGTTTTTTCTTTCTCGGTCGTACTAACAGAGCGTGCGGACTCTGATCTGTGCGCTGTCCGGAGCAAGATGCTTTTTCCCAGCAATGGGCAGGAGTCATCTCGCGCTCTGCCCGATGTCACTGAGCTGGGCCTGGGCCTGCAGTCCCTCAGCTTATCTGGTTGGGAGAGGCCATGGAGCAGCCATGACTCAGAGTCATCAGCCCCAAACAGCAACCCCTCAAGTGAGTAATGTGTTTTCTAACCTCTTTTTCTTCAATATTTTCAGCTATTTTTTTTGCATTTTTTTCCAGTATTTGAATATTAAAAGTGCAACACTGCTGTGGTATGTATTCCATCATTTTCAGTGTTTTGTTAGTTACATTTATTAAAATTGACACTTGACAGTGATACTCCTGTAAACAAGGGCTTGCCAACAATGGGTGTGCTTGTGATATTTAATTAAAATGAATTCTTTTTTGGCACATTTAAAATAAATGTTTAATGTGAAACATTTCACTTTGTTTTTGATCCATAGATTGAGGTGTGTGGTTCATGTCTGAGCTACTAAACTATTTTCACAGTAGTGATTACCGAGGCTGAATTTAAACAGTGGTTCAAAACACAGCTTAAAAAGCGAGTCAGAGCTTGGTGTGGAGGCTGTGTCAGATTCCCTGCCTGCCTCATGCCCTGCCTATTCCTAGTAGTGGTAGAGCACTAAGTGAGGAGCTCTGCATGCTCTTATGTTTTTAACGCCTATATCCATTTCTTGAACCCCCCGCCCCCCGGTATCTTTCACCACAGTGACTTTTAATGATAAGTATTTACACTAATATGAATGCTATTTTGCAGTGCTCGGGATGTTGGGAAGCCCACTGGGCCAACTCCTGAATAAGCCTCAGGGTCTAATCACGAACGAGCCCAATACAGGAGCTTCAGACTTCCTAGAGAAGTTTCCAGCCTTGGCACGCATGAACTCCCGTTCATTGCTGGGTTCCCATTCCAGCAGCCCTGTGGACTCTGAGACCAGTGGCTTCAGCTCTGGCTCTGATCATCTTTCTGATCTGCTGGTGAGTTGGTAGCATGGCTTCCATGCTTAAAATACACAATGTTTACCATAATGCCATTTTTGAGATTAATTTTTAATTAGATTGCTATTTGTGTAATCCTTGCTTTTCTTCTGTGCAGTCCTCTTTGAGGATCTCCCCCTCTGTGCCCTTCATGCCTAGCATGCAGAAAGACCCAATAAAGCTTAGTCTTGGCTCGCGTATGGATCATGACAGTTCTCCCTTGACCCCTCCACCCAGTGCTCCCCCAGGCAGCAGCGTGTCCAGCCGCTGGCCTGGAGCCTCTGTCTGGCCCAACTGGGACCTGCTTGAGACTCCAGATGGCCCATTCAGCATCGAGAGGGAGGCTCGCCTTCACAGACAAGCTGCAGGTATGCTAAGTGGTTTCAAATCTTGTTATAAAGGCTTGCACTTTCTGACTGACTGGTTTAGTTTATGCTGACTAAATATATGGAGCTGACTAGGGGTCATGGTTTACCCCACCACTATCTTGCAAACATGTTTTTCCTACTAACCTGGGCTGCAAACAAGCTTGGAAGTCTTGTGTGATTAGTTAGTGCAACACCCCCACCCCCCCCCCCCCCCGACTTGTCCATGTGGTAGATTTTGAATTTGAGGTCAGTAGCACAACTGAGTTGCCTGTACAACTCTACATTTTTCATTAATGATGGAGAGAATTTCCAGCCAGTGCCTCTTATCTACTTCCTGTATTAAGTTTTTTACTAACCACTTTTTATTGCTCATTGATGCTATCCATTCTTAAAAGTTGTTGACCAGCATGCACTTCCAGGTTATATGAAGTTCTAAGCTGGTCAGTGTGTAATTTCTCTGCTGATCATGAGATGGTCTGCCCTCACACACTAATGTCTGTGACTAGACTCAACCAGCAGATCCCTGTAGATATAATCAGTGTAATGTAACTTCAGTTTCCTGTTGTAAAGTGGATTTATCTATTTGTCTAGCCTTTTTAATTAATGCAATGGACTCTGATCTTGCCTTTATATACCAGCAATTAATGAAGCCACCTTCACATGGAGCGGCCAGCTTCCATCCAGAAATTACAAAAACCCTGTTTACTCCTGCAAGGTCTTCCTCGGAGGAGTTCCTTGGGACATTACTGAGGGTGAGGTTTTTACCTGTAAAACATGTATCTAATTTTGTATTTTGTGTAGCCTTGTTGATGACTTTTTTTTTTTTTTTCTCTCCCTCTGGTCTCTTTCTGCCTTCAGCTGGCTTGATTAACACATTTAACTGTTATGGCCCACTGAGTGTGGAGTGGCCTGGTAAGGATGGCAAGCATCCTCGCTGCCCTCCTAAAGGTAATATGCCCAAAGGTAATGCAGTGGGTAGGTTATTCAGTTTGTTCCAGCACTTTGGAGGTGGTTTGCACTGGCAGTTGGGTGAGAGGTCCTGGGTTTTGTATAATTGATTTTGCAAACACAGCATGTCATCTGCTCTTGTCAAACCTGCATGCGGTGTGGTGGCCCCCCCTTCTCTAAGAGTGTATATGTAAAGTTTACTTTCATCCCTTAACTTAAGTTACTAGTCTTCTTGCCAGTGATTGTTGCATGAGTGGCTTTATTTTTTCAGTTTGCAAGGAGTTCCATGTCTGTGCAGTGACTGACTTGTCTGTTGTAGGTTATGTGTATCTGGTGTTTGAGTCGGAGAAGTCTGTGCGTGCTTTGCTGCAGGCCTGCACTCAGGATCTGCTTCATCCTGAGGGCTACAGCGAGTACTACTTCAAAATGTCCAGCAGGAGGATGCGCTGTAAGGATGTAAGCATTGCCATATTGGTTCACTTTGTAAATGGTTATTGCTTTGGTTAGCCATAATTCCCACAAATTAAGATGCTTTTTATCAACCTGCTCTGCCTGTATTTAGCTGCTGTTTAATCATGCTAAATTGGAAGGAAGATGGCCCTGCCACACCATTTTTCTCATTCAAGTTCTAAATTTTAAATCTAATTTTTAGCTGATTTTCCTCTTCCTCTCTTGCATGCTGTTTATTCACTTGCTGTCTGAAAAGAGCCATACAGTATGTTGCCACACTGGCCCTAGAATAGATGAACCATAGAATTTGCAATTGCCACATCTGAATTTAAGATAAACCGGCAGGAGAGTAGTCAAGCTGAGTGCAGAAATGGAAGTACGAGTCTTTACAAGTGTTGCATTGTTCTAATAATATTGTATAGCTGATCATATAGATGTACACTATATGCCCAAAAGTTTGGACACCTGACGATGCTTTTTGAACATCACATTCCAGATGTCTTCTCACACCCCCTTTGCTATTGTATTAACTGCCACTCTTCTGGAAAGGCTTTCTACTAGATTTTGGAGCATGACTGTAGGGATTTGTTCATTTAGCCGCAAGAGCATTAGTGAAGTCAGGCACTGGTGTTGGGCAAGGAGTCGGCATTGCAGTTCATCCCAGAGGTGTTCAGTGGGTTCAGGTGTTCAGTTTCCCCAATAACCTTGACAACCCAGGTCTTCATGGACCTTGTTTTGTGCACAGTGGCATTGTCATGCTGGAACAGGTTTGGACTCTTTAGTTCCAGTGAAGGGTATTTGTAATGCTGCAGCATACAAAGACATCTGTACAATTGTGTGCTTCCAACTTTGTGGCAACAGTTTGGGAAAGGTCCACATATGGGTGTGGTAGTCCGATGTCAAAACTTTCGCCCATTGGTGTATCTTCTAGTGGATAACGCCGCTTCATCCTGTGTCTTCTAGGTGCAGGTGATCCCATGGGTGATCTCAGACAGTAACTATGTCCGCTGCCCTTCTCAGAGGCTAGACCCCAGTAACACAGTGTTTGTAGGAGCTCTGCATGGCATGCTCAACGCTGAGGCCCTGGCCAGCATTATGAACGACCTGTTTGGAGGAGTCATGTATGCTGGGATCGACACAGACAAGCACAAGTACCCGATTGGTGAGATTCTTAAACATTAAGGCCGAGTTGTTTTTCAGTGTATGGAGAAGGTTCTGCGCCAGAGCACTGTGCTGGTGAAAGAATATGAAAAACAATACCCAAGTTGTATTTCCTTAAATTTTCAGTATTTCACTAATGAACTTCACAAAGCAAAACCTTGTTCTCATACTTGATCTCTTTGCTAAAGTAACTTGTAAGGGATTGCTTTTTAAGAATGAAATATCGAAAGTATCACACATGACTGTGATCCACCTTTTAAAGTGGTCCACACATTTTACTGTGCAATTCTGTTTAAGATAGAAAAATAATCACATGAGTGAAAGTGGAATACAGTACCCGAGCTGTATTGCTTTTCATCATTGTCAGTAATGAAAAGCAATACAATTTGTGTCTTGTATATTGTTTTTCACTGGTAAGATGCCACTCTGCTCTGGCATGGAGTCTTTCTATCTGGAAGCATAAAAGCCATAGAAATTTTACTGAAGTAGTCACATTTTGTTTTTTATACACTGGAAATTTATTTGAAATCCTTGAGTTCAAGGAGGTCATGAGGTGAATCAGATGTTTCAGTCCCCCGGTCATGTTATTTTGAGCTGGTCCAACTTAAGTTGTTCCCATGTTTCATTGACGGGTACATTGTACCATTCATTTTCTTGATAATGTGGACTGTTGTGCCAGTAGGGCATGTGGTATGAACAGGCTGTCATGCTGCTTACAACTGTGAAGTCCAGTGTGGACCCAGGGGTAGTTTTGGTGCTTGTTGCTCCCTACTGTTTTTTTTTTTACCTTTGTATACCAGACACTGAACAATGACCAAAGGACTGAAATCTGGATTGTGACTTGTTCCCCTCAGATTTAAAGGGCTTGTGCTTCTTTCCCTTCACAGGGTCTGGTCGTGTAACCTTTAACAACCAACGCAGTTACCTGAAGGCTGTCAGTGCTGCATTTGTTGAAATCAAGACCCCCAAATTTACAAAAAAGGTACACGACAGTTTAATTTTACTGCATTAGTCATAGTCTATAAATTCATCTTAAAGACTGTAAATACTTCAGCTTACATTTGTGAAGTCTGTGTTTAAAATATTAAATGTCCAGTGCTTCTTGTTGAGTAACTGGTGGATCTGTCCATTTTAGGTTCAGATCGACCCATATCTGGAGGATTCCATGTGTCAGGTGTGCAGCCGTCAACCTGGACCCTTCTTCTGCAGAGACCAGGTAAACATCAGTGTTTCTCAGATGGATAGAGCCCTAGTACATGTGCACATTAGTTGCAAAAAACTTATTGGTGGTGGGATAGACCAGTACCTGAACAAATAACCACTGTTCAACTTACTGCATTCAACTTGGCACAAACATAACACTAAGCACATAGGGTGTGAACAATTTCTAAACACTCTGTTAATTTGAAGTTGTTACATTAGCCTAATTTCAACAGGCCTGTTTGTTGCTTTTGCTGTAGAACAAAAAAACCTAGCTTGTCTGGAAATTATTAATCAGTGTGAAGTTTGAGCTTGAACATTAGGCTGAATTCTGCCACTGATTTTATCTACTTTTCATACACAGGCCTGCTTCAAGTACTACTGTCGCTCGTGCTGGCACTGGCAGCATTCCATGGATATCCTGAGCAACCACCGCCCTCTAATGCGCAACCAGAAGAATAGGGACTCCAGCTAAAGGCCTTGCTTAACATGGCAACATCGTGCTCCTGCCTGGACCGCTGCCACCACGCCTCCGGGCCAGCTCCAGCGCCAGGCCTGCGGCAGGCATCCCCGACAGTGTGGGTTTGCGCAAGCGCTGTAGAAAGTTCACTTTGGCACTTTTTTTTTTTTTGGCTTGTTCACTTTGGCACTTTGCACAGTGATTTGGGTTGCAGGGGCCCCCACACATTTTGAAAGTCCCCCTGGATTTTTGGGGTGAGAAGAATAAGGCCATGGTTCAGAAGGGTTTTTTCTCTCTTAATTGGAAATTTAAGTTGCTTTTGCTTTTTTTTTTTTTTTTTTTTTTTCTTTCCCTCTCTCCCCACCTTTTCTTTCTTCATGAACAGTCATGCAAGTTTCTTTAACTAACCGAAGCCATACAGTGCCTTTAAATTGGTTTCTCCTTCCTAGCTGCTTTTCCCATTGCAGTTAGCTGGGGTTTTTTACTTTAGAACCACAGATACATGAAGCCCAACTTTCATCTTCCAGACATTTTACGCAGTTATTTTTTACTAATTTTTACATAAAACGGTTTTAAGTCAGGACAAAGAAGATTGAACAGAAATCTACCTATTGGCTTTTTAATTTTGCTCAGTTTTTTTTCCCTTTCTCCACAACTTTTCTGGAGAGTTTTCTCCCTTGTCCGGCTTTACGTTCAGTGGAACAAGGGATTTGGGTGTAATGTTATCACCAACCCAGATAATTTTTAGTGCATGCCATCCAGAGGCATTGCTTTTACTGGGTTGCATCAAGTTTTTGGATCAACTCAATCAGAAATGTGAATGGCCATAGATTGCACATAGTTTTATTGTTGCACTTTTTAATTTGCACTTTGGAAAGGGGTAGGTTTTTAATCACTTATTTTTGAACATCAGCAGGTATTGCTATGGGCATGACCTCAGATTAAACAGCTGCTTGTTGAATGTAAAACTCTAAACTTCACTTGAATGTACCATTGGAGCCTTAGTAGACCAAATGCAGATGTCACTTTATTTCCAGCCTCTGGAATATCAAAAGATCAAAGATTGTGTTTGGAACCTGGATTGTCATTTCTCCACATTGATTCCTTGCTGAGGCTCTTGAGCCCAGCTGCTTTGTCTTTTATTCTACCTCATTGTGGTCTGCTGAGTTTGAGTACTTACAGCTGTGAAGTTCAGTTTTTTTGATTGGGCACAATAAAGGTGTTTAAGCATTCATATTGCTTTAGTTTGGTTTCTATGCATTTTATGACTATGATCATTAAAACTACAAAACTAATGGTGATTCATTGGCTTACAAAATATTGGGCAGTTTCTTTGTCATTTTAAAAATGGCTAGGAAGTTTTTTGGATCTAGTTTGGTTGAACTTTTCCTAATGTCCACTAGGTGGTGGTGCCTTCTCATTCTACAATAATGCACAACTGACTGCTCTCTATTTTGGGACAATTATAATGACTGACTAAACAAGTAGCTAGATGTGCCAGAAAAGTTTTCTACAAATTTCCATTGTAGACTAGTGGTTATTAACTTTAACAAAGCAGCCATATCGAGCAGTGTAGGTGATGAAAGGAGTACTTTCTTTTCCAAACATTCATAATGGTCAGAGTTAACTTTAGTTCAAGAATTGGTGAGCTGTTCTTTACATGCTTCATTACTTGCAGTCATTACAGTTCAGAAAAAGTATGTGAACTCTGGAGTTATCTGGATTACTCTCTGTAAGAGAATGGGCCAAAATGGTTGCTAACTGCAGCAAAGGACTGATTACCCCATTATAGACATGAACCACAAACAATTTCTGCTATAGTTATTGCATTTTAATTGTTTAATTCCATTAAAACTACTTGTAAAACATAAGAATGAATAGTGTGACTTCTTGGGTTGCATCCTGGGAGCTGTACAAAAAAAAAAGCGCTCTCAATGCTGAAAACATGAGTCATGTTAACTAAGAAAATGCTTGACCCAAATCCACTCAAGAACTAGTTTTAGGCTTAGGGGCTAATTCCACTGGTAAAATGCAAAAACTACAAAATATCTACTGATCTTTCAATTGTTCCTTTTTTCAATATCTGATTTTATGGAAACATGGGTATCAGTGCAGACCCTAAGGGATCAGCTGTAGCATTTAGACAATGTTGTGCCCAGATGGTCTGAGTGGGTTGGCATACCAAGATGTGGGATATATAGATAGAATATTTTGGTTACTTCAAGAAGGCTCACCAAACCTGGAAGTGATTAGTGTGTACCTGGCTTTTAACTCTTCCACAGTTGGGGGATGTCCTCCCCCAGCATGCATTGCTTCCAAAACTCTAGACTAGAAGTGGTATTTTACAGGAAGAGAATGCTAAGAGGTGCAGGTACATTGGGCTGGAATGTTGTAGAGGTTGAGTTGGTGTGAATCATCAGGGAGGATGCAGTGTATCAAGGTTTATGTAAGCTCTCTACTGCTTTTTTTCCATCCCTCTTCAAGCCCACCACTAGATCTGTAATAGCTAAATCCCCACATACCACATGAGCATCCTTCCCACGCTGCTGTATCATACAAGATGAATGCATGGAAGGAGCCAAATCCACTTTTCAACTCGAGACTGGAGTCTTGGCTATTCCAAGATCATATCTCTTTATCAAACTTCAGTAGATTTCTTTGGAGGGAAACTAGTCACTTTCCAGCCATGTGTTGTGCATCCACAAAAATGATTTGCATCTAAGGCCTCCTTGTGTGCTACCTTCTAAAGAATGGAGTGTGAGAGATCTCCGAGCAGCCTGGGGCATGAAGTGTTCCTTGCTAGTCTATTTCTGGCCAGTAAGAGGCAGCATGAGGGGTCAAGTGGAGCCTTTCTGAAAAGTGAGAAAAAGAATAGCTGGCAGTGGGGTTTAGTCTTTCCCACTATTACATGAGCACCTTTCATTAGGTCATCCCTCACTGTCCATTACATAACCTGTGCTGCAATGTCTAAAGCACAAGAGTTTGTTATACTTCCACTGTGCCTCAAGGAAAAACAATGCAGACCAAAAACTCTATGCTGTTAAGTTGGAGGTGTGAAAGTAACTAAAACGGAAGTAAAGCTCAATGGTGGATGTGCCTCCTTACAACGCCTTCCCCCGTATTTGTAAACTTTAGCACTTCTAGGAAACTATGGGTTATGGGGTTAAAGTTCAGCTCTATTTCTTTAACCATGGCTCTCTGCTTAGAATAGAGGCCAGCTAAATGAGCGTGGGAAAGAGGGAGGGCTCCGTCAGGATGTGCCACCCCAAGAAAAAGCTGTAGCAAGGCATGATAAAATCGTTTGTGCTGCCAGGATAGAGCAATAGTGAGAAACAATGCCACGACTTGTGCTTTCTCTCAATGTCTTTTCCACAAAGTCCGGTTTATGACCATCTCTCAGGATTACACTTGCCTGTCCTGGTCCATGGTCTCAACCCCTACTGGAGAACTGATGGACTCTGATCTTGGGGCCAAAGAGACCGGTTTACCCAAACCTTAACTCATCCAAGGTCCCATCCTGCATAGCCATGACCCCTGTATCCTGAAAGGTCATTCTCAAAGACTAGTGTACCAGGCCAGTTTCCTGAAAGCATAAATGGGAAATGGTGATAAAACCCTGTTGCTTGATCATACAGCTATAAGTTTTGGTCTAGAATTGAAGATGGCCAGCTTTTTAGAGGTGTTCAGAAAATTGCAAAATGTGAGGATAATTCTCATTTCTTGTCTTTGATCCTGATCTGCATTATGCAGAATGCACCACCTATCCACTGATGCTTCACACTCATTTCATTCCTTGCTACCTTTCCAGGTCTTGGTGCACTACATAATACCTAAAATAGTTTAGCTAATTGGTGTCATTGCACATAATGAAAAATGCACCTGTGCCTAAAATGCAGTGTGTAGTCATTTTAAAATGAAGACTCTTGAATGTTTTGATGGAGGGATTAAGTGAAAGGAGGGAAACATGAGTGAAAGAGAGAGAGATGTAGCCAAGCATGCTGATGATGGCCCCAACATTCCAGCAAGTTGTCATGGAGACTGCACAGCCTCCTTGGCCTGGTTAGTCTTTGGGATGTGTGTGTGTAGAAGGCGATTTTGTCCTCAGGCTTTGTCGGTCTAGTTCTTTGCTGATTACACTTGTATGTTAAGGTTGTTTTAATCATTTGTAGCTGTAGCCTTTGAATCCATATACCACAGATAGACATGAAATGAAAAAAGAAACAGATCAATGAAGAGAGTAGAAGAGGCTGGAATAATGTTTAGAGGAAATCCTGGCTTCAGCTCAGGGCTGCTTAGCCTTAACTGTCCTTCTTGCCTTAGCAGTTGCTTTATCGTCTGTGGCCGTCTGTGGTTTGTCACGTTCCCTGAAACAATGACAGCAAGAAGAGGAGTGTGTGTATTTGTATGAGATACACTCGCGCCAACTGGATGCAACCCCCACTGTGAGGAAATATGACCACAGAGAATGCAGAAGCTTGCAGAAACCACAAATGAAGAGCCCAACCAAATGCAGTAACACTGCAGCCACTCTGCTCACTGAATCACCATGCCAAGATCACAGTAAGAGTGAAGGAAACCCGTTGAGTTCAGCAGAGAAACAGAAATCTGAGCACACCAAGTATGGTACAGCCAAAACTACTCTGAAGTACCAAAACATGAAGACCACAGTCAAAACAAATATTCAATTTATACTTTAGCTGAGTTTTGAAAAAGGATGTGAGTAAAACTTCTGTAGAAGTGTCAAGAAGGTCTGAAACTTGAGCTTTTTAGTTCAGTCATATTTCAACATCGTAAAACAATCCTTACATATGATTAATGCTTGATTTAACTGTTTAGCCAGACCTTTATCCAACAAAAGCAGTGACACATCAACAACGATAAAAACGCTTTCAAAGCTGGAAGGAGTTGAGAAGCTATGACACAGTGTCGTGCTAGACATTAGAAGCTTGCATTGTCAATGACTAAGTCTAGAAACTTGAGTTAATTATTACTCATCGCTTACTAATGCTAACATTACTTCTAGATGACTAGAGAGCTCCTTGGTTCTTTTTAATCAGAATGTCTTGTTTCTATCTCCTCCCAGTATTTCCAGTCATTTATTAGTGTCTCCTTGCAGGGGTGTGTCTCCAAAACTCTTGTTATTTTTTTTTTCAAGAGTGTAGCTCTTCTCTTCTCTTCTCCCAGTACCTCTTCTTAGGTCCAGACATATAGGGATATTTTTGAAAATAAATAATTAGCCCTACATTTTTTAAAATATCTTTATATAACACAAAAACACACATGCCAGCCCCATAGGTGGAGATAATGTCACAAACTGTTTGGTCAGATGCCTCAAGAATAACGTTAAGAGCATATGTATTGAGCGGTAGAGAAGGTGAAAAGCAGAAATGTACACTTCAGCCACACTGATATCTAGAAATTGTCCCACCCACTGGTGGTTCACCCGAGTCTGGCGCCTTCACATGAGGGTGTAATATTCAAACAGCAAAAGTGCAAACACTTTATAAAATAAGAAATTACTGACCACCAAGAAACAACCTGGTCAGCAGCCATGGTAAACGGAGTCCTAGCGTGTTCATAACATCCAAAAACGCAATTGGCATCCGCAGATTTACACTGTAATGTCAACGTTTTCAAAAACATGCTTTTTTTCCACCGTCTACATGCAGACAGTGAAAACAGACTTTCTTTTCTAGTCTTTTTACTTTAGGGTGAAACCAAATGCTAAATTTTTTTGTGCATATGTTAAGCACAAATAGAGAAACATATATCAGTTCAACAGTGTAGTATTCAGAACTATATATAGTTCTGTATAATGTCAAGATTTCAACATGTGAAGGGTTTATACACAAGTGTGACTTGATCAGCTCAAGGGGACTTGAGTGAGCTCCATTCTCTAGTTCATTTCACTAAAGTGAGCAGTGATGCCTCATTCTGGCAATAACCAACCTATAACCTTTCTCTTATCTCTCTCTCTCTAATGTCAGCAATTCAACTGTAAAATAGCTCTCTCTCTTACGGAGCAAAGGAGTGATCTGTAATGCTGTAACTCAGAGTGAAAGAGAACCCAAGAGATCTCAAGTGGCATTCTCAGACTGAAAGCAAAAATAAGGAGTCATGTTAATAAGAGAAAATAATTTGTACCCACATAAGGGCAAAGTAAACTGTCTGACCTGCTTCTAATTTGGGGGTTACAGCAGAATCATTCTGTTCTAAAGCTTAAAAAAACTCCTCTAAATGTCTTAATGATTGATGCTTTACCTTATCAATTTGCATGCACTAAAAACATTGCTGTGACTTCGAAAAAAAAAAACGTGATAGGATGTTGAAGAATATCCTTAGTCTTGATGCAATTCAACACACACACACACACATACACACACACACTACTCCAGCAGACAGCTTCCTGGGGTAGCTATATAAAGCACATACAGGCCAAGGTTACCCAAGGTTCCACTGTGGAACAGGAGTCTCTTTAATGAGACCTTTAATTTGGACCATGACAGCCAGAAACAGAATGGTATCATTTAGCAAGCCTGGGTTGACATTTGTAGGTACTGTTGAAGGACACTTGCACAATATCATGATGTTTATGTGTCAAGTTGCCTATTAACCTGTGGCATGAATACAGCTACTTATTTATCTTCTACTGGTCCACCATCCAGTGGTTACTCAAGTGTGAATAAAATGAGAATAGGAGCTGGGAAGAAGGGGATAGGGTTATTTAGGTTGGAAGACATGGGAGATGAGAACGGATGTGATGGAGGATATAGGACAGGATGGGATGGAATGTGTTGGAGGACATGGGAGTGAATGGGGAGGATAAGAAGGGATGGAGGATATGGGTTGGGATAGAGGATATGGAAGGGATAGGATGGGGTAAACTGAAGGACATTGGATAGGGAGATGGGGAGATGCGTACTAATGGGATATGAGAGGAGAAGGGGTGAGCAGAGGTGGGAGGTAAGGTGAGAGAAGACAAAAATGAAAGAGAAAGAAAGAATGGTGTTCACATTGAGATGCATTGAGAATGGGCTCTTGGTCTTAGGCTCATTAGCACAGAGACGCTGCACTCACAGAGTGGACAGGAGAGGAGAAAGAGGCTGAGGGGACGGGGTGAGAGAGTAAAGAGGTGGGGAACAAGTGAACCATTTCTCCTCCTTTCTCTCAATCCTTTTGTTCAACTCTTGAGAGGCGTTCTTGAGTTGTATGGACTGGTGGGAAGTTCACTGTACTCATTTTTCATCTCACCACCATGTAAATTGTCAGGAAAAAAGACAAAGTAGACCCCGTGGTGTCTCTTGTATTTGTGTCCTTAATGTCTTCTATTCTGCGATGGGTTGGCAACCTGTCCAGGGTGTCCCCCCCCTTGTGCCCTGAGTCCCCTGGGATAGGCTCCAGTCTCCTCAGGACCCTGTGTAGAATACACGGTACAGAAAATGGATGGATGGATAGATGGATGGATGGCTTCTCTTTCTGTCAGTCACTTTTACTCTCTCTTTCTCTCTCTCTGTATTGTATTTACAGCACAGGGACTGTTCACTACTCTTTCTTCCTTTCTTCCATGTCCATCCATCTACCATCCCTTTGCTTCTTTCATCCATCCATTCACCAATTCTTTCATCTTTAGTTCATCCATGCATTCTTTACATCATGCATACAGCCTTTCTTCCATCCATTCATTCATCTAGCCATCCATCAATTCTTTTATCAATCTATCTCTTTTTCCATCCATTCTTTTATCTATCTATCTATCCATCTATCTATCCTTTTTCATCCGTCCATCTATCTATCTATCCATTCATTCATCCATTTATTTATTTTTTCATCCATCCTATGATGTTTTTGATGTGAAGTCGTATGCTCCCCTACGCTGCTCCTGCTTTGTATTTCAACTGCGATCCAGGGAACGGTGTTAATTTTTCTACTGGTGTGACTAGCTATAACTGGCGTGACTAGCTATCACTAACACTATAACCACACTAAAATAAAAAAAACAGTAAAAGAAAGAAAAAAAGCTTTAATGTGAATCTTTAATAATTCCTCATCATGTTAAGCATTAGCACTTGCTTTTTTAACTGTAAATGCGGAAAAGAAAAACCTGTTTTTAGTGTAAATCACCCAATTTTGGCTGGCTATAGCATCGCTTATCGTCTGCTTTTCATTCTGTCTGTTACTGAGTCAGATTGTCTGCATTTCTCCTTCAAATCTCAGGAGGATAGTTAACCCATCACCCATAAATCTTTGAATGCCAAAGTGTGTGTGTGGTTGAGCCATTAGTAAATACACAAGGGGTACTGCATTATAGGCAGTAGTAGCTCAGCAGCTAGGAATATGTACTGATTACTAGAATGGTGAGAGTTCAGGCACATATATATAACACTATACTACACACACACGCACACACACTTTTGGAAGTATGGTAAGAAGATGGGAACATGGGAACATAACTGGACCCAAGCTCATATTCGGAGGCTATATCCTGAGCCCATTACACTCTTGTATTACGATCACATGTCAGTATCATGACCAGAGTAACATCTGTATGAGAACACGTTTAACCATATGCTTGTTAGTTGCCTTGGAGAAGCAGTTCACTTACACCTTGTGATCTATCAGATGAGTGCCTTGCTTAATGATTTTCTCAGCAGCAGCACATATGTGTATCATGCTAATTAAATGTGTATTATGCACAGTTGACTCTTGGGAGAATCTCAGTTCATGATTTATTTATTATAAAGAATTTTGATTAGTCTTAAGACATACATGAATATATGAGACCTGTCAAAATCGTGTATGTGTAAGAAGGAGCAGAGGGAGGAGAAAGCGAGATAGAGAGAGCGATATGTCTGTCTTCACCTCCTAATCTATCCCAGAGGGAGATGGTAAGAGGGTCTTACATCTCCAGCCGTGATGTCCCTCTCCAAACACCCACACACACACACACACACACTTACTTCAGGGGCTCTCTGAAACCCTCCATGTCATCAAAGGAATGAAAGATATAGCCACACACAAAGGATCTGAAGGCTGAATATAAGATAAGAGTAAAATTGCAGTGAATTGGTCCATGTATGTTGTGTGTCATTACTTGCAATGTGAGTGGTTCATGGTACACACTAATATAGGAAATTAATTAATTTATTTCATATAATTACTTAAAAGAAAACATAGTGACTCAATTTAAATTGTTTCTATTTGTTTTTCCACACAAAGTCTAGAAATCAAAAAGCTCAGAAATCTTGAAATAACGAATTTTGGATTTGTTACCTGCTGAAAATTAACCATTTAGCTACCATTATCGACCCAGCCAACCACCCATATAAATGAATATGCTAATGTCAGCAAACATCACAGAACTTTCAACAACTGATTAGAATATTTTTATCTCTTGAAAATCCTGCTGACTTTTTCACCCGCCATATCGTCCACCTTTACCGTCATCTTCTTACTATTTAAAAAAAAAAGCAAGTAATGATCCATATCACAGCATCAGGGACTAACAGCAATCTTTAATCTTTAATTTCTTGCTAGTAGCTACACAGTAATTACTGATACATATTGAGCCACTCAAGATGGTTTATTAATTTTATCCCCAAAATGAAATGATCAAAAGAAATCAATGGAGAAATACATGATGGAATAATACATTTTGTTTGTCATGTTTATTATTTTAACTCCAGAAGTCTGTTTTGAACATTTCTTTTGCATGTACATCTCTCTCTCTCCCTCATATATATATATATATATATATATATATATATATATATATATATATATATATATATATATGCACACACACACACACAAATTTAATTAATGAGTGCAACATATATTCGTTTTTGCGGTCCTCCTACTCTTTCTTTCTCCAGAAGAAAAAAATAACTGTTTTGTTTATAGCTACAGGCTTGTTGGTGTGATATCAAAGTATTCCTTAGTGTGTTCATTCAGCGGAGTGTAAAATTACGTAAGAAATGGACAGGTCCTAGACTATAGCATGTCTGTGCTGTATAAACACATTGCAGAATGCTATTTGTTTTGCTTACAGGTCTATTGACACTGAGACAACAACTGTCTTGTGGAATGGCTTTGTCATCTGAGTGCAGTTCAGAATGTACCACAAGAGTGTGACCCAACTTCAGCCTGAGGCTTTTCAGCAGACTAAGAGAAGGTTGCATCATCTTTCAACTTTCAAACACTTTCTAGATGGCTAAAATATATTGGATTTGGACTGCAAAGCTGCAAAGGTCAGGTAGACATCATAGTTTTTGCGACGCACGTGACCCTCTGTTTTATTCTGTGTCTTGGCCTGTTGTGTTCCCAAGTTCCTCTAACAAACAAAGTCTCTTAACCTCACTGTACTGAAACCCTCAGCTATGAGCTTTAAAGCATAATTAATGGCAACTACATGGAATCCAACTATGATTTCATATGCGACTCAGTTTAATCATGCACATGTGATGTATACAGTGTCATATTACGTGTGTGATGGCCTGGGAAAGCCTTTACATAGTCAAATTTTGACATTTTCTATTACATAGGTCTAAAAAGGGAGAAAATTGCATTTAAAGATTGTAGTCCGACTGCAGCACAGGAGCGCCGCATACATTTTGACATACATATTCATATTCATAAATATTTATAAAATTCACTGAAAATGCTCTCTATCTGGCTATCATGAGCTAACGTGACATACTTTGAGTGTCAAATCATATCCATAAATGTGTATAATAGTGATGGCACAGCACCATTTTTTCCTCTCTGATATTGATACTGTTGCTGACACCTTGAGAATTAGCCAATATCAATACCCATTCAAATTTTTTTCTTTAAAACCTACTATGCTTTAAAATGATTTTTTTAAAAACAGAAGCACTAAAAATATACGTAGCTAAAAACATGGCTTACATAAAAAAGCAGCTTTCACATATAAATTACTTACATTGCAAATGAAAATAATAAAGTAAAAAAAATCTAATTAAAAACAATCCTAAAAATACAATCATGTCTCTTTACATGTAAATGTTTACAGTTTCAAAAAAAATATTTTCCAATTCCAATCTTTTCCATTTATTACAGGATCAAATCAAATTAATTCTTTTTCTTCTCTGAAATCCAATCCATGATATTTGCTGGTATCAGCTCAATACCAATCCTGGGTAAAGGATCTCTGCTATATCCAGTTAAGAATCTTCATTGCTAACACTAGCTAGGCTGCTAACATGAGACCCCCTGACAGGAGTTTTGAGAGGATTATTAAATCATATTCACAAACATTCATGTAATCTTCACTTCTAAAATTATATAGATGGCAAACTGATTTGGATATTTCAGAAACATCTGAAGTGTGTGGCTTTGAATCTATACATGAGCTCAGACACAGCCATCTGCCAATCAAAGAGACATACCCACTGGCCCACGGTCTGCGAACAGATCTGTCTTGCTATTTTCATTATATTATTAATGATAGAGCTCAACATATGTCATCAAATCTCAACATTAATCTGCTTATGTTCACAGTAAGCATATATGTACTTCTTACTGGGATTTATACTATATATATATATATATATATATATATATATATATATATATCCTCTCTCTCTCTCTCTATATATATATATATATATATATATATTATTATATGTGTGTAAATACAGTATATTCTGTCTTAGAAAAAAATGTGTTTTTATATGATTATGCGTCATTGCTGTTTGCGTATGTTGTGTATATTCACATGTTTTGAGTGTGTGTTTTTATGATGCCTCAATAACTGGGGCAGAACTGATTGGTGCTGATGGCTGTAGGCGTGTAGAGACCTACATTCAGTGACAGAAGTGGATAGAAAGAGAGAGAGAGGAGGGGTGGTTTTCGTAGAGTCTAGGCCAAAATCATGGGTCTTTTCCTATTAAACTCCTCCTTTTCTACCTACTAGCTAAAGGACTGAGAGGACAGGTACTGATGCAGTTGCTACCTGTTGCAAAAGCATTGCCACAATGAGAGAAGGAAGGATTAAATGAGACCTAGTGTGGAAAAGAAGAGCAGAAAACACCATGATGCTCAGATAGGTCAATCACCGGGGGGACAGGAGCAGACCCATCTGCTGGCCTTCTATCACACAGAATTATCTATGCAGATTGGCATGCAGAGCTACTCCATCATCTTTTCTACTCCCATGAACAGCCACAATTCAGAAATGCAGGTTTAAAGACGCACAAAAAGTATTAGACGCACAAAAAAGAGATTAATACGTAGGGTGAGAGAATATTAAAGTGTTGCTGACTCATGCGGGAAGTGTATGCAGGGTGAAGGTGACATTTCGTCTTAGTGACAGGTGTGTGTGTGTGTGTGAGTGTGTGTGAGTGAGACAGGAGACCCCCTGTGTGGAGCAAACCTGTGCTTCCTCCTTATTATGTGCATTAGTCATTCTGAAATGTAGCCAGTCCTTCCTGTCTAACCCACTCTGACTACTGTTCCCAGTTTAATCCATTTATTCCTGCTGTACATGAGAGTGAGAAAGACATTTAATCCAAGTGACTCATTTACTACATGCAGTCATAACATAAAAAAACACAAATCACCCAAGTATCAAATTATGTGAAATGCAACTTACAAAGTTATATTTTTTTATTACCTTAATAATGTTTCACTGGCTGCTACAATATATTCTACACAACAAGTTAAGATTGATTCATATTTCAGACTGCAGCATCCATTTTGGCCAGGAATCTTTTGCAAGAGAGATATTTCTCTAATCTAAAGAGAATTCACAGTTAAATATAGGTTCAATAAAAATAAATGAATAAATAAATGTACTCTGCTTTTTCATTTTTTAAAAACATTAATCAGCTCTTTTAAAGGTGCCATTTGTAATCTTTAAACGTATTTCTAAGCCTATTCTAATCACATAATTTGCCAGGTACATTTGAAATATTGTGATTTTACGATCTTGCCATGCAGTGGGTCTCTTGATTTATTTGTTACAAGCTTCTACATGAAATGTAATTGTAAATTTGTCTGGGCAGGAAATTAGCTTCACCCCAAGCCAAAGTATTGCTGCTCAGCTCTGCTCCTTTGCCTTAAAGGCAATACATGAGGCATGCTGTGCATAGTTTTAACAGAGGAGGTGGGGTCAGAGGAAGACTTGACAACTTTGAGCAAAAATGACAAACTACTGCTTTAATTGCTCTTAGTAAACTGTTATTTATTTATCCAAAGCATATTGCTAATAAATTATATGCATTATCATTACATATTCTAATACTTTACTTCCACTTCAACTTACCATTGAAAGGAATTTATGACAAATTTCTCTGAAGAGGTTCTTTATCAAAGATGGCAGAAACTGTGTTTTCAATGAATTATTGCTAATAATAATAATAATTTTATATACAGTATATATATAAATATATATATATGTGTGTGTATATAAGATATATATATATATAAAATGACAAACTACTGCTTTATATTAATTTAATATTGATTTATATAAATCAGTAACTACTGCTACTGATTTTTATATATATATGTATCTATATCTATATATACATATATATATATATATATATATATATATATATATGTATATATAAATCCCTGCTTTTCCCTGTGAATGTACAGCACATGTAGTAGAAAACATCAATCATATGAAGTGCATGCTACGTGGCCTCTGCAATCCCACTGTGAAGAGGATGTGTTAAATCACTGATAGCTCCAAGGCTAATGACCTCTACCCCAACATCCCAGTGCTTCAGCACACACACACTGGTTTCCTGTGCTCTGTTTCCACTTACGAGCTGACCCTGATGAGGGGTCTGGAATTTCACAAAGGGTCAAAGGTCAAATGATACACATGAACTGTGTAGTGCTGGAGGGCAGGTGCTTCCTATAAGTTTACGAGCAGGTTGCACAAGGATTGATGTCATTTTAAGGAAAGATGACTATACGTTAGTGTCATCCAGCCACAAAGTTTTAAGTTATGAAACATTTCTTTTTTGCTAAGTCACCCAAAATACTGTTCCCCTGCATGAAAGTGCTTACTCACTCTAAGGCAGTTTTCTGAATAATTTAAGACGTCTCTGAGGCACTATGATAAGAAGTTCAGCTCACAAAAAACTTTGAGTTCATGCACTTATGAAAGTAGAAGTGCAGTTTATAGGTAAAAGACAGAGAGTCTAAATTTAGCTTTGCTTCGCAGAGCTATTCAAAAGTTATGACCCCATTTACACCTGTGTCTTGTATCTGGATTTTATCCTGATACAATTTTAATCACATGAAAGCTGTATTGTACGTTCAAATGGAAATCACCCAATTCCAGTGTTCTTCATTTTTAGTTATTTTATAAATAAAATGGTTGATATATATAAAAAAAAATTTTTGTTCTATATTTTAATTTAGCTTTTACATTTTTAAAGGCAACACTTTCAGCATTCTCTGTCTGTGTGGAGTTTTGCATGTTCCAGTGTCTGCATAGGTTTCCTCCGGGTTCACTGCTTTCCTCCCACCTCCCAAACACATGCTGGTAAGTGGACTAGCTACTCTGAATTGCACCAGGTATGAATGAATATGTGTGTGTGTGAATGGTGCAGGGCGTGTGTGTGTGTGTGCATGGTAAAGAATGTATTGTGCCCAGTGTTTCCAGGATTAGCTCCAGATCCACTACGACCCTGACCAGGATAAAGTGCTTACTAAAAATGAGTATTGAACTTTGGCATTCACATGTTTGGGGAGAGGGTTAGTTTGTGAAATGTGGCTTAGAAGGACAGATGCATAACATGTATAACATGGCTAAAATATGTCTACCTTTGGACGTGGTATGGGAGATTCAATTTAATCCTGATTCAACAAGATCGATAAAACAAAAAAGTAAATGTGGTCTATGGGTCATAAATTTACTTCCTTGAGTTGGAAAATTAGGCCAATTTAATGATAATGTTCCCATATAAACCCTGTTATTAGCACATAACATGTACATAACTGGAAAATGTGGCTCATTGGCATGCAGAACTTGCATCGTCATCATCAAATAAATAATTATATTTAAAGTAAAAGATGAAAAAAAACACAATTCCTCACAAGTAAGCATTTGACTGAATTTGCACTAAAAAAGGACTGCTGTTATAATGCTATTACTAACAGTAGTAATGCTAGTCTCACCCAAGATCTTTTCTATAGAGATCTGCCTCAAAATGCATCCAGCACTGTCACACAGATTTAGCAGTGTGGTACTGCTAATTACCACATTGTCTGACGTACTGCAACCCATAACAATGAACTAAACATCATTATGCATCATATGCTGAATACTGCATCACTGTGGGGGAAGCAATTCTGGGCCTGAATCACTTTTCTTTCTTTTTGCCAGGTAGAATTTTCATTCTGCCTGCCAGGTAGAATTGTGCCAGAAAGCTGGAAATTCTGCAGGGTTTACAATAATTTCTCTTTGAATTTAAGTGAAACATGGTCTATTCCTGATATTGTATGAAATAATTAATTATAAAACAAAACTACACATGCAGTTTAATGCCAAGACATGAAAATTTGTTCATGTATTTACAAAAACAATATTAAGCTAGAATTTGTTTTTATTTTCAGCTACATCGCCTCATAGCTTCAGTGAAAAAAAAATTATAGGATATAAATATAGGATAAAAATATTAGGAAGTATAGGATAACTTTGTGAATTGCACAATTTAATTAAATTTATCAATGAAATTAAAAATCGATAATAAAACATCAGTAAATCTCAAGGTGCTCATGATGCTTTGCTTGAAGCACATTTATTTATTTATTTATTTATTTATTTATTTATTTATTTATTTATTTATTGAACTATGGAAGGTCAAACAGATGCTGTAAATTGATGCTCCATAGTATTAGAAGGCAGATGCATGATAGAAAAAGCTAGATTTTTAAAGATTATTAGACAGTGTCATAAAGCAGTCAGTATATTTTGTTGGCTTGGCAGGAGAATAAGAAGTTGGAAAGCAAGGACAGTTCACATGCCGTAGCTTTGTTTATGGTGGTGAAAGGCCACGATCCTCCATACCACAATTATTATTAACACAATACCAGCACACAGGCTGTATTAAGGCAACATTGATCAGCACCATATTTATTACTTTCAAGGTAAAGTGAAAAATAAGACAGTAATAATCAATCCTTTATGATAAAGGCTGTTGTAGCATGTAGCATGCGTGATGCATTTTCACTAGTCTACAGCAGCACGGTAGCAGAAGGCATCGTTGGCTTTTTTCTTGGCTGGTTTTCAGCCATGCTCTTCTTCTGCCAACAGCCTTTCTCGCTATTCAGAAGCCTGTGGGAGAATCCAGTCATGAGTGTGAGAAGCGTAGGCAGTCTTGTGGTGTCTAGCACAGGCTGCTGCAGGGGAGAAGAGACACCGAGAGGGAAAGTGTGGAATGACTCACTCTGACCCAGTTTGAAGAGCTAGATGGGTAAGCTGGTGTGGAGCTGAAATGTGGTTAGAAAAGCAGGTTCTCTCATCCATCTTTCATTTTAGGAGAGCCAAGAATGCTTCATTAAATATAATGAACAGTATTTAAATGAATACATGATTGTTTATTTACTACAACAGACACATCTCTCGTAAAGGAAAACTCCACCCTGAAACACATTAAATAACATATTGATACTGAAGTATTTGTGACATGCTTAGCGAATCTGGTGCTAATTTGTTGGATGGTGATCTATTATCGTTATTTCTGTGAGAAGTTAGCAGTTGTGTGCTGCTCTGACATCACAGGGGGCGTTGCCAGCGCAGTTACAATGGTGTTTAATACGAGGAAACATATTTAACAATGACATGACTCTGATGGTGGTATTAGCAAGAATGTTAAATCTTTGGAACCCAATCTGTTTTAAAAGAGTGTACAGATGAGGAGATGAGAGAGCAGGACAGACTATAGGAATAAAGCGCCGCTGCATCGCTCTCTTTAGGTACAGATCAAGTGATGGCTCAGCAGGTCAAACAGCATTGTGGGTAATGTAGGAAACTGTTAACCAATGTTAAAATACACTGGAAAAACACAACAGCAAGTGAAAATATCTTGAATATAGTCAAATTTATCTAGCATTTCCTGGTATAAGATTATCATAAGCCAAATATAGGATTCAACATATTTCTGGACACTTTGTTTGTTTGTTTGTTTGTTTGTTATTACTATTATTATTATTAGTAGTAGTAGTAGTATAATACTAATAAGGTGTAAATCTCAAGCTGTAAATCTTCTTATTCTATTGGAAAATAAAAAATCAGAAAAAAATAGGTTTAATAATATTGTATTTAGTTTATTGTAGTCTTATAATAGAGAATATACAGTATAGATTTGACTATATTCATAAGATGTCTTTTCTTTGCAGTGTAGACCAACATGTTGATGAAAGAAGTTTAAACTAAAAATGTCAAGTCAACATTTCATTGCAAAATAAATCTTAGATGCTCCTGAAGATCAGATGTTAATTATAAAGATTAGTCCCTAAAGCTGGTGATATACAGCAACCTCAAGCTTTCATTATAATTAGGTTTCGGTAAACAGGTTTCTGTTCTTTTCTGGGTACAAGAGATAATGTCAAAATGATTGTCTGTGTTAATTACAGATAATTACATGTGCTAAGGAGAGATTAGGTTAAAAATCGCTGAGCACCTCTTTAAACAGATGTATAAACATCTATTCCATAGTGGTTAAATTTCATCTGCCTTTGTGAAGCTTTATACATTGATTTTTTTTTCCTTTAGTTATATGTATGAGGGACTCTGGTTCCCTGGTAGAATAGTGGTTAGCATGTGGTGCTTTCACTGCCACAGCCCTGGTTTGATTCCCGGTCAGGGAACCTTCCCCAGCCACTGGAGGGGTGAATGAGCCCGGAAGATGGGAAAGTTTGTGTCAGGAAGGGCATCCAGTGTAAAACTTGTAGTAGAATCAACACATGCGGATGGGTGAGCCGCTGTGGCAATGCTGAACAGGAGCAGCTGAAAGAGGAAAAAAATACATAGTACTGTGCAAAAGTCTTAGGCATATGCAAAGAAATTCTGTAGAGCAAAGATGCCTTCAAAAATGATTATATTAAATATTTCTACATTAAAAATATACTATAAAGAGCAGTGAACAGTAATGAAATGAAACAAAGTCAATATTTGGTGTGACAACCCTTTGCTTAAAAAAGTTAGTAGTCTCAGGTACAATGTGTGCAGTTTTATAAGGAAATGAGCTGGAAATTAGCTGATGCTTTTACTGAGCATCTTGCAGAAGTAGCCACAGTTCTTCTGGTGACATTGACTGTCACACTTGCTTCTTATTTTTGCAGCAAAACCCAGCAGCCTTCATTATGTTTTCTGTTGGAAAAGTGGTCTCTTATGTAGTATGCTGCTTTCTTTCCTGACATACAAACATTTTCTTGTAACATTTAATTTTGTGCTGGAAAACTAATGTTTGGAAATCTAAATAATGTAGAAGTCATAAAATAAAAATCTATAACAAAGTTTGCTCTAAAAAAAAATTTAGGGTACCTAAGACTTTTGCACAGTACTGTATAAATATATATATATATGTAGGTATGTGTGTATGAGAGACTCTAAACTTCTTTCACTCCAGCCTTGTCTACAGCCATGTCCATGTGAGTGAATAAGGATAAACCGGAAAACATCCTGCTTATATTGGCCACTTAAATGCCTAGAGGCCAAAAAATGCCTATCACTAAAATGGAGGCGATCGCCTCCTCTTACTCTCTAAAGCTGTCATTCACAGCATGTTTTATGTGTCACTATAACCTTACCATATGCACCACATGTCTATTTTGAAACAACCCTCTCTCAGGCTCTGTAATAGTACCCTTTTTTTTAATGGCTCCTAATTCGGGAAAAAACGAATCTCAACACACGAGTAGGAATAGAAATAAAACGGAACACTGAAGTGCCCTGCAGTTGCACTCAAGAGCTAGTTAGTGGCTTGTGGTTACACATAAAGACCCCGTTCCCTGGAGTGAAAGCTAATATTAGCACTACACAGCCCCTGCGGCGATGGTGAGCTTGGTGCGGATGTGATTGCTATTTTTCATAGCCAGACAACTGAGAATGTGCTCTCGATGACATGTCTGAGACAACTCAGCTGTGGAAAAGATCCCAAAATGATGCAGAGGTTTGCTTTGGCTTAAGTAATTCGAAATATGTTCCATCAATATTTGACATATTTAATCATTTTGTTATTTCATTCTCCCACAGTAATGGCATGGGCCCAGGATTGCAGTTTGGCAATAGTCTCTGCCTGACCTTTGGAGTTAATCTGATAGAATTACACAATATATTTGGAATTTAGTTTTGACTGAAGCTTGTGTGTGACAGTCTGAAACAAAGCAAGAGCATATAGATATACACAGGTGAGACTGACAGAGGGCGTTTGCTTTCTTATAGTTCCTTACGCTTCCTTCCAGCTTTTAATGTTCTTTAAAAAAAACAACATATTGATATTTTCTGTAAAGATCTGATTAAGATTTGTGAAAAATGTTTCCCAGCGCTGACTGATTTAATGGTCGCTGCTGTAAAATTTCTCTATAAACTGTCTCTGACTGATGGAATGCCACTTCCCAAGGTCAATAACTGAAACGAGTCCCAGTAAGACCCAACCAGCCAACCAACCCCCCCCCCAACACACACATACACACATAGGCACAGAGGATATATAACAGTGTAACACAGAGAGAGTCACATGGCTTTAGATATGACACAGTTGTGAGGTTGAATGTCAGTGACGACCCTCGATCTGTTGCTTGGGCTCATTGAACTTGAGACCTTTTGAAGAGGAAGTAACTTACACCAAAAGTGTCTGAAGCTAACAAGTAAGAGATGTTTATAGCTGCTAGCTTAGCATCTTGCAAACTGCAAATCCAAATCATTACCTCAAACCGATTTACCTCATACTGATCTTGAGAAGACTTGCTTACGTGGTTTCTGACACTGTATACGGCAAAGTGTTGTCTATAAAAATGAGGTTGCATAGCTAAAAAAGTGGCAGCCATCTTGAATCTCTTTGCATCACAGTCATGTAAGATAAGTACCTGTTAAGTTTAAAATATTTGTAGTTGAAATTGTGTATTAGAATTGATACTGTCAATTTGGATGTAATTAAATTCGATATTTGACCTTTATTTTTTTTTATATGCAGACTTAATTGGCTATCATAACCTCAATAAATTTTCACAGAGATTGTTATAGCTGTAAATTGAAACTATAAGATAAGGTTGGAAGATTTAAACGTGCAGTTTCCACAACTAAATTGGTAGTGATAAGTTTTCTATACCTGACAGCTACATTAGGCACAGATTATCCACAGATCCAGTGCAAACCTAAAGAAGCAAACTATAGACTGCAAACACGTCTTTGTCAATTGATTGATTTTTGGAGTGTGTGTGTGTGTGTGTGTGTGTGTGTGTGTGTGTGTGTGTGTGTGTGTGTGTGTGTGTGTGTGTTGGGGGGAGTTGAAGAGAATGAAGAAAAAGAATGAAGCCAAAAAAAACTGCAGCTTGTCATGTTTTTCTTCATTCTTTCATTCTCATGATCATAATCAGTTCCAACACTGTAATGTCCTACTATCCTAATACTGTGAAATCTTTCACTTTGATTGTAAAATCTTCTATTCTATCCTCATTACTCATGTTCTTTCCCTATGTCCTTATATTTCTCTGCCTCTCTCTCTCTCTCTCTCTCTGCCTCTCTCTCTCCCTCTCTCTCTCTCTCTCTCTCTCTCTTTCTCCCTCTCTCCATGGACCCACTGGGCCCTGGTGTGATTTTCTGTTGTCTCTTATCCAAGGAAACTGCATTAGAATGTGGACCATATGTTATCAGTTTAAACTGCTTTGTCCTGTCCAGGACCTTCTGTCCTTCTTGTCCATCTGCTGCATGGACAAAAGGTAAAGAGAAGAAACAGTGATGTAGCAGGAGGTATCAGAACAGCATAGAAACAATAGAATTCCTCTAAGAAAGAGAAAAAAAAGTGGATGGGATGAGATGCAGGATAAATGTACCTCAGAGCCAAATGTTTTCTTTGTAACCTATTTTTACTTAGTACGCTGACTAAATAAGGTAACGTAACATATAAGAAAAGAAAAGAAAAGAAAACAAAAGGCCAGTAACTAAGTAACTAAATGTCATGACCACTAATTGTCTAACTTGTGCCCACAAATTAACATGCTGCAGTAATATCATATCTAATACGTGGCCTCCAGGTAATTACTTGCTGGTAACAGGCACAAAAGTCTATTCAATTTAAAAATTGTCACTAAGGTGACATGGGCTAATGATCCGTGGCACAACAGTAGATCCATGCTTAGGTTCTTGTGGCCACAGTTGTCTAATTCAAATGATTTCTGTGTCTCACTCATTTTAAAATACAACAGTATTAAGAGATAAATACTTAGTGGCCACTAAATAGATCTCGAGAAACTTCACTCATTTCCTTAATATATGAATTAATGGTTGCAAGAAACTTAAATTGTGGTCTCAATGAATTAAGTCATGGCTATACTTTATTTAAAAATAACCACCATGTCACCTCAGCAGCTCTGTATCTTCCAGTTTGGGCCATATGTTTAATTTGATGTATGTGGACTGATTTTGCTGTTTTGTGAAACTTTTATTGTACAAATTGTGTTACTGAGCTAACCAGTGCTTTCTGATGTAAGTGTCTGGTGATTTACACTTGCCATTTGTGAAAAGCTGAATTAGTAAGATATTAATAAGAGAAAAAACAGGCTTCAGGCACAGAGTAGATCTTTGCTGATTGACTCAGGGCATTTGGGGTGAGAGTAAATTTAAATTAGAAAGTCAGACAGAGAACATATAACTATCTACATCATCCTTCTTTTGAAAGTGACGAGATGAAAGATGAGATGAAAATGCACAATTCAAGGACAGGTTTGAGTGGCAGGTCTAGGCATGCTGGATGGGCTCTGTGGAGACGAGCAGGACTGATGCTGTGATGCTGATGCCAGCACTTTCCATCAGGCTGAGCAATGCATGCCCTGGCAGGTGGACCCCCCAGAGAGAGCAAGTGAGAGAGCTCGAATGTGACTAAAAGATGATGCATCATACCTGTGTATCCTGTGTTTCCTTGATTCCTGTCATTGTAATCCCTTTCCAGAGCTCCAATGTCTCCCTATCTTTACCCTTTCACCGCAACTTTAATTTTATTGACAAGGAAACTGTGGCATTACATTACATTACATTACATTAGATTACATTATTAGTTCTCTTTAGGTCATTATTTAAAGAGTTAAGAGCTAAATCATGTATAAACCCTTTGATGTAAACTAGCACATTGTATACAGTATACACAAATAAAACAGGTCTATCATGGAAAATTCAGATTAAGATAGATTTTCGTTCATTCCCTGTGGCTAGGTAGTCAGCAGTCAGTCTGTCTCTGTGAGATAAAGTTCCTGTAGCCTATATGCTATTTTTATTAAAGCTGTCCTGATTATGCAGAGATCCTTCACTCAGGATAGGTAAAAATAACCTCACTCCCTGAACTCGCCTGCTTCATGAATTACAGATCCTCATCAGACTTTAAGATTATCATATTATAAACTTTCTGCATGTTAAACCAAAGAAAAGTTTCTTTCTTTCTTTCTTTCTTTCTTTCTTTCCATCTTTGCCACAATTACTCATTAAAGCTAGGTGTAGATATAATAGAAGTAATGTAAGTGAATGCAAATGCCCCACAAAGACACAATTACAAGTGTGTGTGCGTGCATGTCGGAGCTGTACTGAGCATGCGTGTGTGTGTGTCTGTGTGTGTGTGTGTGTGTGTGTGTGTGTGTCAATGCGTGTGCATGATTATTTATTTATTTATCAAAGTGTTTTAGTCGCTGAGATCAGACTTAGACGTATATATTACACGTCAGTGCAAATGTCCCAGAAAGATAGAATTACAGGTGTGTGTGTGTGTGTGTGTGTGTGTGCGTGCGTGCGTGTGCGTGTGCGCTGGACAATGCGTGCGCGCGTCAGTGCGTGAATGAGCGTGCATGTTTATTTAGATATTGATTAAAAAAAAATCTTTTTTTGCATATTATTACCCAGGTCAGTGCAAATGCCCCACAAAGATACAATGACGTGTACTCTTGTGCGTGAGTGCGTGCGTTTTTGTGTGCGCGCGTCAGTGCGTTTTATTTATTTATTTACAATAAATAATTTAGTGTCTGGGATGAGGGATAGGTGCATTTGTGTGTTATGAGGCAAGTCACTGTACATGTCCCACAAAGACAGAATTACACGTGTACGCCTGTGTGTTTGTCTGTGCGGGACTGTCCATGCATGTCAGTGCGTGAATGCGCGTGCATGTCGCGCTTCCCTCCCCACCTCCCCACCTCCCCCTCTTCCACGTGACCTCCTCTTTCCATTCCCATGGCTCGGATTACCGCCTGGCTCGGTGCAGCGGCAGCAGTAGCGCGCGCTCCCGCCGCAGCGTCCGCCTCACGCGCTCTGTCCGCGCTCTCCGCTCCGGCGTCGCTCCGTCACTCCATCAGTCCGGCTCTCCGGTTGGAGAAGATGACCGTGATTCCTGCGCTGCCATCTGCGAGCTTCACCTCCTCGCGCAGGGAAGAGAGGGAGTGAATCTCTCTTTTCTCTTTAAATCGGGGAGGCAGTCGACTCTCAGCACTCATTCAATCTTATTCGTTCTGTCTTTTTTTTTTTTAAATCCCTTCTCTCTCTTTGCGCATTTTCCCTTCCTGTCCTTCGTTTGGGGGGGAAACCGCACCGTTATCCCAAGCCGAAGGGAATACCAGGGGCATCGTTTTCGTGTCGGGCTCTGTCTTTCTTTTCTCTTTTCCTCTCTAATCATGGAAAACATAAATGTGGAGACAGTGGAGAAGGAGTGCGGCGCGCTCGGCGGACTCTTCCAGGCGATTGTCAATGACATGAAGGTGGGTTACAGCCTATAGCTAGGTCGGTGATTAACACGCATTCAGTATCCAGTGCATTCGTGCGTTTTTTTTCATGCATCTCCTGCAGATCTGCATCAGATCCCAGCACCGCATATATCACGCACATGCATGCATTGCGTCCTAGACAGAGGCGCAGGTGCTTTGGCGCATGTTGGAGTTTTGATAAAATCATTTGCTCTATGGTGAGCTACATCCTTGATTTTGGTTGATGTGGGTTGGAGGTGAGCTCTCTGCAGGAAAGATGGTGTCTATTGCAACGTACCATAAAAGATCAACATTCCTGTGTACTAGAATTGAAAAAAAAAAAAAAAAAGAGGAAGCAATAAATCCCCCAAAACCAATGAAACAGACGCATCTGCTGCTGAATAAGCATCTACAACCTCACCATTCTGTGCCATCCAGTCATGGTTGGTGCTCTTGTTTTCTTCTTGCGCACTACAGAAAAGGTACGACGTCTCTCCTGATGGATTTAATGTCCAGTGTCAGTTTTAAAGACACACAATGGAACACATACATGGCAGTTGCAAAGCTAGAAAGCGTAGGTCTGTGGGTTTCTCCTGGATATGACCTGTCCTTCCATTTTATGGGCGATCAAGACAATGAGCTAAAAAGGGATATTGACTTAGAAGCTCTCGTGAACCAGATACGCCAAGGTTCTGAGTGTCTGTGTCCTCTCCTCCAGATTAACTGCTCAGAATAGGAATGCTCCATCTTTCTATTTCATCCGCACTTTCCCTATTCCCATTGGGTTTATGTTTTGACTGTGTACACACGCCGATCTTCTGCAACACGCTGGTTTGTTGTGTGCCACCTATGCACCATTGGATTGCAAAAATATGGGTCTTAACATGACTCACTACATTCTGTCGTATTTTGGAATAGGTTTGTTGTACTAGGTCACTGGGGTCAGTGTTTGCATTGAAGCACCAAACGAGGCCAAAATGAGGTCAGTGTTCCACTGGGCACGTCTTGAAACGTCACAGTCGTGCTTTTATTATGACGACCTTTGTGCCAGATTACTGAACCATGTATTGGTATTGGTTTGGCCTTCTGCATATTGGAGATGAATGGTGGTTAAATTCGAGATCTTAGATCATAGCAGAATGATAGATACTATAAACAATTAATAGATGTTTTAAGATATTTCAGACATGGACCCTGATCTTGTAATCTGCTGTTCTTGAGTCACCATGCTCTCTTTTTTTAGATTTTATCACAAATCAGCAGACATATTCTCTCTGGTAAGCTTGGTGACATTTCAAAGCTCTTTGAAACCCATGTGGGGAATTTTTTATGATCATAAAATCAGATGAACCCACAGAATGTTGCTTGTTCATTGTGCTGGTGCTTGTTCTTTATATGAATGCAGGGCTTGCTTCACAACCACAGGGAAGTTATTAAATGCCTTTCTGGATGCTGCAGTTTCACTGTGATTTCTCAGAACATTGAGTAATCAGCCATCTGGTTTCTGTGGATGTGCAGATTTCAGCACTAGTGTTTCCTTTGTTGTATGAATGAAATCCATGCTCTGTATGCATGCATAGTTTGTCTGGTTTGCTCTTGGAGTCTGTAGCTCAGTGCCCGCGTTCCTTTGTTGCTGGGGGATGGCACCCTGAGGGCATGACTGTGCACTCCTTATATGCGTCTGACAGCCAGCATGCTGTCTGGATGGCCTTTGTTCTGGTGGACGAATACAGTAGGAACCCCATCAAAATATTGAGCTGTGGTCTAAATCCATTGTATGTCAAATTTCCTTTGAGAGAATGCAATTGAATGCCTGGAGATGAACAAGTATTGACTACAAATAAAATGGGCATATTATAAGATTCTATTCTGCATTGCCATTGAGAACATGAACTCCATTAGACCAGATGTGTTGATTTATGTGGATGACCTTGTGTCTGTATTTGAATGTGTTTGCCTTGAGACGCTCTCTTTGAAAGGAGGAACCGCAACAACAGCATGTTGATTATGAGCTTGAATGATTGGTTGGAAAAAATCAGATTTTAATGCATAAAGGAGGGAAGAACCTCAAGTCCTTGTCTTTAATCTAATATTTGAGGAGCAAGGGGGCGTATTCTGGCCACCCGGGCTAGAGGTGAATGATGCAAGCGCTCATGTGTTTGCCAGCTGGACCTGCTATATATCACTCCTGTTTACGTTCACAAGCCTCCTGCTGAGATGTGCATACCAGTGTACAGAGAAGAATCACTCAACGCACACATGCACACACACAACGGCAGCTCAGCTATTTATGTGCTGACTGGAAGGTTGGTCCTCAGTCTGCACAGGACTCATCTTCGATGCAACTTCGTCATCCTTTTAACTTGCCAAATTCAATAAGAAGGATATCATATATAAATCAGCTGAGAATCAACACCAATAGCACATGAAACCATGGCTCTTACTGGCTCTAATGTAACCTGAGCTTACTGAGTGCACAGTATCCACACAAGCAGTGCTATTTGCAGGGCTGGAGAACGTGTGAACAAGAGCATGTGTTCCCCTTCTCAGTTCCACCCAGTTTTTTCTCAACCTGACAATCCTAGTGAGACTACTCATGGTCTTCCACTTATTTATTTAGTGTGTAGGGCTGCTGTATCCTTCGAGCGTGTGTTTCCTCAGCCCTTCTGAAGGCTTATTAAAGATGAATTGTCTCGTCTTGGGTGGAAGAGTTGTTTTGGACGCGAGCCAGCTTGGTTAAGGCGTTGTTGGACCTGTCAGACTCATTTTGTCTCTTCCGTCTGCTGACTCTTGGGAAACCTCATAAAGAGTGATCATTCTGTGTAGTAGTAGATGAAATATGGCTGATCAATGGATGTGCTTTTGAGCTCATTCCAATGGTTGTAGTATTCTGTGAAAATACAGTTTTCTGTCAGTGACATCGAGGTGTGGTGATGTTCCTGTGGTGTTGGACCTTTGTGGCTTTCACACAAATAAAAGTTTGTAAGGAAATAGCCCTGGAGTTCCTTGAGGACATTTCTCCTTCCATTTCTCCTTCATTGCCTTTTAAATGCTGCATCTTTGTATATATTCAATTTTTCACTGATTTAGAGCTGCAACAAGTCATACACTACTAATTGTTTACATGATTTCAGATTCAAGGATTCAAGGTTTATCATCATATTCAATGTACAAAATTGTTATTGCTGACAGTTCAACTACTCTTGTGTTCTATTAGAGAGGAAGTTGCCTAGGTAGTGAGCATTTGGGCTGCATTAGTCCTAAAGTCTGTCCCTGATGGGGGAAAGGTTATGGGGAGGTTTTAAAAAAAAAATGCGTTGTCCTCATGTACAATGTTGTGATAACATTGTTGAACTTTGGAGATTGTGATAAAATGCTAGGCAGTGTTTGGTCATTTTTACAGCTTGAATACTGAGGCAAAAAATGGCAGCAAATCTGGCTACATTTCAATTAGCTGTTGGTTAGCGTTGATTTAATTAGCTTTCTCAATTCTGCTAGCATTATGTATTCCTAAAGCCTTCATTTTCACTTGAGACGTTGTCTTTAAATGCAAGCTTATAGCTCATTTTCTAGCAGTTATATATATATATATATATATATATATATATATATATATATATATATGGCAGTTATATAAAAAGTGTTATTCTAGCAGTTATTACTCTACATAACTCGAACAGTATACTATGGTACATCTTAATTTTGTCAGTGTTTCCATGTATTTCCCGGCCACAGCTTCGGCTATTAATAAGGGGCTCCAGATGGCCTATGAATGATCAGCTGTCTTTGTTGTCATCTTTGTAGTTCATAAATTCCTGCCCCCAATGCCACTGTGACCCAACTTTACCCAACGACTTTGACAATGCTCATGACTCCATTTCTAGAAAAACATTAAGTTGTTGTTGTGAGGCACTAGGATACATGTATTCATTGGGTCATTTATTCATGGGAGGTCTGTCAATCTATCTATGCTTTTTCAGTGACCAGTGACTAACACTAAGGATGGACTCATTCAAACAGAAACAAATGAAAGAAGTTGGCAGTTTAGGATTAAAGACATGAGGCTCATTCGTTCATGGGAGTGAGTAAGATGTAGAGCCTAAGACAAGCTGCCTGTTTTTGTCCTCAGCCCAGAAAAGCACAAAGCCAATCAGCTTGGCTTTAAAGTAGTAGCTCAGCTCATAAGATGTCTCCTGAAATCCACCAACCTATCAGTGCCTCTCCCTCAGACAAGACATGTGTTCTTCTGTGTTCCACAATCATTCGTGTAAGAGGTGGAGGAGGGGAGCAATGGAAAGGGAAAGCGTTCCTCAATATATCTTCTTCTGTGTGATGTCTGCAGTGTCAGGTTCAGCAGACATCTTTATCAAGCTCACTGCATTCACATTGTGGGCCTTGATGCAAAATTATGAATATTTTGACACAATATTTTTTTGTCATCTCTGTTTACATATACGTCCTGACCCATATTCGGTTTGCATCATTCCCTTGCCAGAATGCACAAGGCTGAAAACAGCAACTTTTTACCAGTAGCATCACAGTGGTTGAACGTGACCCCCACCATACAAGAGATCATATTGTACAAGTAGGGTTTCTTCCAAGTATCATCCAAGGTCATCAAATCAACACAGTAGTTATAACAATGAGTCGAAAAGATTCCTTACTGCTGCTCTGGCAAGCACTGCTTTACTGACCTCTACCTCCAGCTCACAAGAACTGTGGTGGAGGCTGAGAAGTAAAGAATGGTGAAATGGAGTTGATATCTTTGACGATGGAGAATGGGTGTGAGATTTTGGATGAATAGGGAAGCGTTTCACTTTTTGTGTGACCGTTTGCATACACGACTGTGCCATCACAACATTTCTCCAGGCTAATGCTCTGTGTAATCGTGTTGTGTCGGCCTTGTGGTGGCTTGTGGCGGAAGCCAGCTATCGCACTCAGGCACATTTATTGGGTGTCAGCCCATCGTCACATAGCAACTTCTAAATGAACATGAACACTGGATGCAGGTGTTTAGATGTGAGTCAAATTGCAGATTTCAGGTTTAGAATCTCATTCGAATGTGGCCTATATCAGATGTGAAAAAAATCTGATCTGAGCTTCGCGACAATATCCGAACTGTGCCAGAAGTCAGCAAAAAAAAAAAACAAAAACAAAACCAAAACAAAAAAAATGGAATTGGCTGGCAATGTACGTATAACTCTTTAGACAATGTCTTTAGACAAAGAAAGCAGTAATGAATAATGAATGGAAGAAAAAAGATGAATAAATTCATGTATTATGTCAAATATTTCAATGGGGCTAACTCTTTATCAGACCCAGCGCCACAAGGCATCTACATTATCACTGGTTTTCATTAATGTGGTGAAATCAGTATGAATCCTTGTTCATAAATTATGCAGCGAAGTCTTCTTTTCATCTGACAACAACTTACTGCTGTCTGCTAATGTAAAGTGAGTGATGATTTGCCAAACACAGTGTTAAAGAAACCTAATGCACAGTAGGAGCCCTGTTATCAACATCACTGATATACTGTTCCAGATCATGTGAGTAAAGACTGTAGCTTCTGTTTATGGAATTACAAACACTGATTTATCATTTAAGCATGGAGTTTTTCTTGAGAACTGGGAAACAAGGATTTTAGCAACAAAGCCCATTTTTTTCTTTCCTTTGAAATTTCCCAATTTCTTTCACTTGTGCTGCTGTTTGAGTGTCTGAACTGGTTCACTATCTGGAGCAATGGAATCAGGCTAATGTGGTTTCACTCATGTTTCCCTGGATTGCCCTGAAATCAATAGGAAAGAAGAGAGAAATTAAGCTGCGTAGTGAGCTATTCATTTTTGTAGCAGAAATGAAAATGAGTCATTTGAACACTGACAGAATTTGTCTTTTAAACTCCCAGGCAATGGCTGCTCAATAGCTTTTCATTAGTGGAGAAATAAGTGGAGAGAGGCTCTTTGTTTGAGAAGATAAGCGATTGTAGAGTCCTTTCAGAGGTTATAGACATATATGGGCAAATGAAGCAAGAGACGGGTGTGCAGTGATTTATACAGCAAAAACATAAGAAACATTAATTCATAGTAAAAAAAAAATGCTCGTTTTATGTAGATGTAATATTCTGTTAAATGGAGGATGATATTCTGCATTGTACAAAAGTCCTGGGTAGCAACTGTATAAGCTTGAAATAACACCATACATTATTAGAATATAGTGTATTAAATATAGTGTAATGTGCAGATGGTGAATTAAACAAAAAACAATGTTTCATAGTTAATTTTTTAAAGGGTTTTTCATGTGTTCTTTGGATAATTAAGGTGTCCTAGCTTCCTAAAGGTGGTCTACTAGGCATTCTTTCTGAAAGGAAAAGTCTCAGTAAATAAAATAGTTCCCAGTAGCCACCCTTAAGAAAACTGGAAATCATTCAAAGGAAGTTGAAGGATCACTTCCTCAAGGAAGTGTGTTTATGCATACTCTTAAACAATGTTCCTTATTGGCTTTCTGAATTTGATTTTGAATAATGCTCTGATTACTAGCTCAGAGCCTTAATCACTATCCTAATAGTGAACCATACAATTCCTGGAAGGTCTAAAGGTTCATCAGTATGCAGAAATCAAACCCATATATTGTACATATACACCCAAAAGAGAAAGAAATATGAGTCCATTGAGCACATTAAAGTATTCCTTGGTTTGTCTCTCTGGGTAAATCTTTAATATTCTGTATAGAACTCAACAACAGGGTTTTCATTTCACAAAATGGTCCAAAAAGAACTTTCTTAGGACCCTAGAATGATTAACCATCAAAATAACCTACATGGATCCCCTTTTTTTTTGCTTCTTAGCAGGGTAACTAAGGTATGATAAATTCTTTCAAGCTGCCATTTCCTGTACAGATTATTCCAGTAGTGTTTGTGTATTTTGGTGGTCATTACCAGGTCATTCGATACAGCATGATGAATCAATCTGATTTTATCGCTCAGCATTTATAATTCTATTGTTCTCCAAGAGCTTTTATTGAAATTCACCACCAGGTCATGACAAAGGCAGCTCAGCTTACGACTTCTTCTGCTATATTGCTTTTTGTTATGCCATGTTTATCCTCTTTAGTATACTAAAATCTCTCCTGCCTTGTCTTTCTACAAAAATTGGCAGCAACACACCCTGCAAGACCATTTCCTGAAGACATTTTCTGCCAGATGCATTTGATTTGATTTAGTACAGTTTCTTAAGGAAGTATCCGTTAAGATGGAGATAGTGCTTGGGTCTTGGACTGTATTTCAGACACGAAAGTCTCCTTTAAATTTCTCATTGGAATATTTGTGGAATATTTCATGTTGACCATGTCCTTGTTGATATAAAAATATGATTACGTGTCTGTCAGTGTGGGTAGCTTAGTCATGTTCCTCCAAGAACTTTCTGGTTTCGTCTGTGAATTTAGATGCATTACAATATTTAGTTATTTTTTATGTGATACTTTTTGTAATGCATTAATATTTAGTTTGGTCTGGAAACATTTTGGGACCTATTAAAGACATGAAATAGAACTGTGAAGAACTATTGTCATGAAACTGTCCTGTATTTTACGGCACTGTCCTCTGCTTGATCAATCCAGGCATTGAATTTGCAGCAAATTGTCTGTGAGCATCTAGAAAAACAGTATGGATTGTTGTGCGTCTTTACATTTTCCCATTTAATATAGAGTCATTTTAATATTTCTCTTTGCGTATATAAAATCTTTATGCCAAGCAACTAAAAAGAGATGCCTTTGTCTCATCCTTTGCCTTTGTTTTATCATTTGTTATCCTTTTGGCTGTCTTTGTCCTGATAAAAATGCACTAGTAATACCTTTTTCTGCCTGGTTAGGCTAAAGTTAAAATAGCCCACTTCCTTTACATCCATGTGCATCCGACCGTCTCCTTCCGCAGAGAGCGTGTGACGCATTCTTGTACTTATCCAATAGTTTGTGGCCTGTTTGGCGAATCAGGAAAGAAACAGGGAGAACACAAAGAGGATGATGGGATATAGCAAGAGCGAAAATGAGCTTGGCTTGAGGGATTGCTCAGTTCTGAGATTAGCTTGGTGAATATGCTAATGAGGTATGAATGAGGATCTGGACATAGAGGGAGTCGGCCATGTCTCTCTATCCTCTTATCTCTTCCTCACAAGCCCTCTTCAGTATGATGGACCTCAGGCCTGAACACCAGAATAGAGCACTTCAAACAGTCTGGGTGTGTGTTTAGGGTTCCACTGGGAATATCACTCTCTGGATTCAGAGTGAAATGTCTGACATCAAACGCGTCAATGAGACGGCAGATCAAACGAGATGACTCCAGTTTAGTGCCATCACCATTGACTGTGCTCTCTGTTCAGTCCTGCTCTGGTTTACCACCTCTTTATTCTTATCTTTTCCTATTTTGCTTTTTATTTTTATCTTACATTACAGTACAGAGTGTCAGATGTTTTAATTTTAATGCAAAACTTTTATATTACTTGCCTTCTCTGGCCATGTCTGTCTATATCCTGTTGTTTGTTTATTGTCTTTCTTTACATTCTTTTCATTTTCTCCTTTCCCATTTTGTCCATTTTTGTCTGTTTTTTTCTCCATTTTCTATTTTTTTTTTTAGAATTTCAGTGTTTGTATCAAAATACTGTCTATTGACTGCTTTGTTCCTGCATCTCGCGCTCTTCCTCTTATTCTCTCTCTCTCTCTCTTGCTATCTTTCTTGGAGTATTTTTATCACCTTTCTTAATGTAATGTTTCACTCTGGTATTTTCCTAATATTTTGTTCTTTTTCGCTGTTTGTCTCCTATTGTCCATCCACATCTCTGTCCTCTACATTTTTTTTCTAAAGTACTATTTGGACAGGACAAGATTTAAGTCATTATGATAGATTTGGATGGGATACACAATCTGTGTCTAAATCACAGAGATAAATCATATTGTGCCATTACAATGTATGCACATTTAATATAAATGCAAACTCACTGTTTTGACCTTTATTATAATTGCTTGTTTTAAGACTTGTGTTTCTGTGTTTCCTGGTTTTGACCCTCGTTTATTATTCTGATTGTGATTATGGATTATCCTAGTTTGTAGCAGCCTTCCTGTGTATTGAAACCCGCAATGGACATCCACAATGTTGCTTGGTTTGCCCTCACTAAAACACACTCCTCATTCGCCTGCACATTATAGTAGGCTATAGCTGTGAAACCTTGTAGGCTATATCTATGGAACATTGCTAGGAACTCAATGACTGACCTAAAACCCTCAGAGGTGATTCTTCTGACAAATCCTTTTGAGTGTGGTCTATCTTTTATTGTCCTGAGTTTTAAATTCGGCCAATAGCCTGATGGGTTTTGGTTTGGTTTTAGAGTCTTTACACTGAAAAAAAAAAAAGTGCGAAACCTGTTTCCCAAAGGATATAACAGATTCTTTACCAAAAATATTAATTCATGGTAATTCAGCTGGGATATATATCAATTGGGGTTATTTCTACAGGTTCTTTTATAGTAGGTAAAATTCAGACAGAACTAAAAACCCAGACATACTCTGGTAATAATTATATTACCCCACCTCCACATGTAAAACTATTCCAGTCCATATAGGGCTTAAGTCACTTCTACTGCTTGCTTTCTCTGTCCACCACGCTTTATCATTCTCTTAATTAGTCACTGTTTTTCTTTGCTGACATCTTTTTTCATTCCCTTCATTTTTATTGTGTCACTATTTGGAGGGTGTCTCTTGACCCTCCATGTGCCATTTTTTTTGGCTGTCTTTTTTCCCTTAGTTTTGTCACTCTTTTGGTGTTATCTGATCTCTGAACTCTATATTATATATCAGATTCATTCCAATTACTTGATCTTTTTTATTTGCCCCCCTCAACCTCTTTTGGCTGCCCTTTTCCTTCTCTTATTGTTCCCCACCTTCTAGTTATCTTATTTACATTCATATAATGTTGCTTCATTTTTGTGTTTCTCTCCTGTCCTTATGTGTCAGAACTTATATATTTATTCCAAAATGAGTCCTATTGACCATTTTATTCTTATTTCACCCATTTTTATTTTTCCCCTTTGTCTGTCATTCTCTCATCATATATCAATCCTTTCTTTTTGATGGAAATCATTGGTATTTTTTGCCCTCTTTGTTCTCTTGCCCCTCTCTTTCCCCCTGTCTACCCCCATAAAGTGTTAAAGGCACAGGGGTATGATGTCGGGCCGACGCAGGAGGGGGTACAGTTGTGTTGGGCTGGTGAGGCGAGGTGGAGGAGGACACAGTTTGGGGGGTTTGTGGTGGTATTAGTGAATTCTGACCTCCAGCTGTGTTCTCGAGTGAGGCTAATTTCACTCGTCAGCACACTCACTGCGTCACTAACAAAGAACGACCTGATCAAACACACCTCCTCATCTCCTTCCCTCACAGGTACACACAGCAAGAGATTAGGCTGGCTAGTGTATTCCATACTGCAGTAAGTTGTGATTTTACATGGAATTGTGGACAGTAATTAATTCAAGATGCTAATCAGTCGTGTGGTCCTCTGATTGTGATCTGGATTTAATACTGTTTTTGTAATGGCTGGGACATGTTGAGGTGCCGCTGTCCTTTATAACACGTCACAGGGAGCACTGTGCCCTCTCTGTTTCCGTGGTAACAAGGCAGATCCTTATCATGGGACTCTTCTTCCTGCAGGCCAAATCACCCCCAACACACACACACCGCACACAGGATGTGTAAATCACACAACGCATGACTACACTTGCCTCTCTGATCTACAGCTAATGGAGCTTTGTGTTTGAAATGCTACGCATTCGCATGAACACAAATGTCACAGCTGTAACCCTCTGACCCCTGTTTCACTCTAAATGTGTTACGAGATTATGATAGATCAACGATAGAGTCCCCATTCAAGCATTACAATGTTATCAGGATTCTTGTAAACACAGATCTGCTTAGCCTAATGTGGACCTTTGTTCTGTTGCAGTGTTCATATCCGGTCTGGGAGGACTTCAGTGCCAAGGCTACCAAGCTGCATGCCCAGCTCCGGTGAGTGCCATCTATACCTGTCATTACAGAACAAGCCTTATTATTGCAGGCTGAGGAAAGATAATGTCATTATTTCATATACTTTCTTTGTCTCGTTTCTTAGAACCACCGTGCTTGCAGCAGTGGCTTTTCTGGATGCCTTTCAAAAGGTGGCAGATATGGCAACCAACACACGAGGTAGGACTGTGTGTATGTGTGTGCGATGCGGTGTGTGTATGTGACTTGCTGGGAAGCAGGGGATTTGAGTTTTCCAGAATTAGGCATTTTAGAAAGATCAGTCTACAGTCTCTGTGGCATATCCAGGTTCCAATGGAGGGCCAAGGCACACCAAGCTATTTGCGACAAATGTTTTCTTTTTCTTTCTGTCAGCAACTCGTCTTTACAATTATAAAACCATTAGAATTGAGCCTTATAGCCTTATGGAGTCTCATCACAGGCATAAAACTGTTAAAAAATACACATAGGACCATACTTTCTTAAAGACACATAGGCAGTATCATTCATGAAATGTTTTAAGTGTGTAATCATGCCATGTCTCTTCCAAATACCAAACACGTAAACATTAAAGCTTGCCATTAGCCAGCTCTTTCATTCAAACCACACAAAACTTGTTCTTCTGTCGCTTGTCCCTTTATGCAATTTGTACTTTGACAGTATTTGCTAAGCCTGTTTATTTGTAGTTCCTGAGAATATGAGTCACTGAGAAAGTGATCCACCTGGTTCATGTTTATTATATCCACTACTGTATTTCATGTGTGGCTTCTCAATCACTGCTGATGGTGGTTTTATGGGTGTGACAGTTAAGTGGACTTCAATAAATTATTCATAATGCACACAAAATCTAGGGGGAATTTCACAAAGTATAATCATTTGACTCAACTAGTCACTGGTATGCTGAATAAATCTACAGTCTGGGCTGGAAAGAAGTCAGTTCCAGCCTCTACTACATAACATTCTGTGAATTTCCTTTTTACTTACAACTATTGATGGTGCTGTTGTCTGTGGTTCCACAAAACTAAAAAAAAAAAACACTTTAAGTTATTTCTTAACAGCAAAGATTATTTGGATGCCTAAAACTCAGTCTTTTTAAAATGTATGTTTTATGTGTCAAAACACTTACAACACTCCAATGGTGACATCACTATGAGATGGATATGAGTCAAGGCTTATTTCCAGGCTTTCACTTGCCTCCTTGTGGCTCCTATCTGGCTCCACCCCTGCAGAAACTCTGAATTTGATGCTCTTTATGTGTGTGAGGATGTGTTTATGTGGGTGTGGACATGAATAGAATATTATGTGGTTGGTGATCCATAGGATCACTCATGCATTTACAGTTCACTTTTAGAAAACAGGCATTACCATTAGTAACTTTGGCTTTCCCTTGAGAAGGTTTTGTTGGCCGCGATAACTGTATTCATTGATTCATTGATGTGCAGCCTACGTTTCAACCATTGAGCTGTAGTTGAAATTGGTAGAATTTTGAGACTCTGTGACAAAAAAGGCTGAAAAATTGTTGTGTTTGAAATAACTACATGATGGATATGAACAAGAACAAAGCCTTTACTCGAAGCTGGAGAGAGAGAGAAAGAGAGAGATTGTGGGTTATTTTTGGCCGCGCCAGTCATTGTTATGAAACGGAGCCGTGATCCTTTAGGGAAACTAGCTGATGAGAAAGCTGGTGGTTAAGAAAACACTAAAAAACACTTATGACCTTAATAGTCTGCCTTCTTTCCTTTGGTCTCTCATTTGTTTTTTTCTGTCATCTCATTTTAAGCTGCCTGAGGTTATGACTATATATCCTGTCTACTGAATGTGTGTGTATATGAGGCTGAGGAAGTGCGTTAGAGAAATGCAGACAGGCCCGGTGTTTTAATGAGGTGACAGGCTTTAGAGCTTATCCTGTGTGAGGGGCTTGTCTGACCTCCCCTGCAGACCAAGACTGCAAGTGGAGGATGCTGAGAAGTAAGAAGAAATATGGAAGGAAATGCTCATTAAACAGTCAGGGGTGGAGGAATGCAGAGCATCATAGCGCTCATGGCCTGTGGAGAATGATTGTACTGAGTTGGAAGGTTTCTGCTGAAAAAGTAAATATAAACTTTGTGTGTTTTGTTAACACTAACTTTGAGATCTAGCTCAAGTTAGGGTCAGGGTTATAGTAATTCACACCAGTGGTTGGGCCAATGAATCATAGCCAGGGAGTCTGTAACTTTTATTTATTTATTTTTAATTTTGTTACGGTGCTGGAACTCACAAACCATCATTATCAAAATTTATTTTATTTTAATAGATATTAGACTTATCACTTGACAGGTCACTTGAAGTAGTTTAATTCAGACTTCACTAACTCAGAAACAAGTAGGCTATAAATAATATCAACATGGGCTTCACGTGCACTGGCAGTAGAAAAGCCAGGAATTAAAAGGTCTATGGCACCAATAAATGACCAGAATATTAGGTTAGGTTAGGTTCAACTTTATTGTCATTGTCAGAATATGAGTACAGAGACAGCGAAATGCAGTTAGCATCCAACAAGTAGTGCAAATAGCAAATAAATTAAATGAGGTAATAAGGTTATGATGCAATAAGTTAAGATAACAGTGTACAGGTAAAGATAAACAGTACGATGCATACCAATAACTCAAATGACAATTAAGTTAAATGAAATAAATAAGAATTATGATGCAGTAAGCTGAGATTATACAGGTAGAGGTAATCAGCTTGCAATAAGATGCAGTAGATACATACAGTGGATAAAATGCAGATGTGCAAATAGCACATTTAATTAATAGCACATTATTGTACCCATTTAAATAATGGACCTAAATATGAAGAGTAGGATTATGTTCATAAAATAAATCTGTGCTGAGGGAGTCTATGGAATTTATTTTACAGTTAAAGGAGGCCCTGGCTGCAAATATTTTGAGAACCCCTGCTTTGCACAAAGCTATTGGTCACTGATTAGTGAATTGAAGAATGGATCAGAGCAGATATTTAATGTCAGAAATGCAAGTCTACAGAAATGTGGTTTAGGTCCATTGGCATTTGGAAGGTCTTAGCGGTACTCTAATGCAGGGTCACTAGCTGGGTTACTGATTGAATACTGATAGAACCAGTTTTGACTGGGAAGGAGTGTGCATTGAAACTGACATCTGATGGAATACAACAAATTCCTTATTTCTTGTTTCAGTTTCCTAAGTGAATTAGGCTTTTCACCTGGCAAATTTTCACATTCCATCTGTCCACATTTGACTTGTTATAGCCTAAACTAGTTTGCTAAATGTTTTGTGTGCTCATTCCCTTAATAACAATGTTTGGCTTATTCATTTTTTTTAAGAAAAGCTGACTAATTTTATTAGGAAATTTTGCAGGCAGGTGCAAACAGAAATTAGTGCAGGAGCAGGTGGGATTGAGAATAGAATAGACCTCATCATGGGTTTAGCATGATGTCAAGATTCACTGTTGTCCTTCACTTTTCCAGAAAGCTATTTAGGAACTAAGTGAGCAAGAAGCCACATGATGTAACCTGGATTTGACATTTCAGTGAACTCAGCTTTGCTCTCACTTATCCCCAGATGATCTCTGTTGGTCTGGTCATTTTATTGGACCAGCTATTAAGGCTCATGTAATACTTTGATTTGATCATGTGACCTGATAAATAATTGCACTGGACGCTGGGAACAACATCAGACACAGAGAGAGAGAGAGAGAGAGAGAGAGAGAGGGAGAAAGCTATTTAGGCTTGGGATCAAACAGTCTGGAAGAACGAGACGGAGAGAAACTGACAGAGAGAAACAGAAACAAAGCAGAGACAGAGAAGACGAATGAAGGTGAGGTCAGAGTGTTATATAACATAGACAGCTTCAGTTCAACTGTGTGAAAGAAAGGGAATTTACGATAATCCCAGCAGCTGGATGCAAAGTTTTGAAGAAAGGTCTTTGGCAGCAGAATATGAGAGACAAGATCTAAGTTTAGCAAAAGTAGATTTCGGTCAAATAGCTGACCTTTACACAAGTCTTCACAAATGACTCTACAATTACATTTAATGGAAGAAAGGAAACTCACTGTTATTGTGGAGGTTGATGGGACTAGGTTTAGTGACTTTTTTTTTTTACTCAGTCGTAGAACGATTTATGCAAACATTTAATCCTTGTGTTAAATTTAACTTCTTTAATCCCATTTCCCTCCAGCCATTTAAGTGTGTTAAAATAAATGTGTTAAACCTGCAGTACTAGTCCTTGAGAAAACTTTTAACCCAGTGCTCTGCTTTAAACAGTTCGGAGCATTAGGCTGTCAGTTTTATCACTTCCAGTTCCACAGTGCCAGAAAACATAGGCCCTGTTCAATCTTAACATATGTCTCAGGTGATTGATAACAAGCAGAATTCGTTTCTTCAGTAGCAGCGTTGCCAGATCTGCCAAAAGGAATCTAATGTCAGTTCAGATCCAGAATATGAGCTAATACCAAATGTGAACTCAAACGATGTGGTTATATTTAGCTGTCGAATGTTATTTCCTAATTAAACAGTCAGACACTCGGTCAGGCACTCACAGCAGAGATCGGTCAGTAACACTTTCCTCATTCTGTCATCTTGTCGTGTGGCACTGTGCAGCTTTTTGCTCAGCTTATCACATTTCAGGTATTTTCAACAATCCCCCAAGCAAAAAGAGGGGAAAGTAAAAACTGAGATAAACCAAAAAAAAGTTGTATACATAAATTTAATCGCGTTGGCATGTGAATGCGGATTTAAAAAATCAGTCCTTCACAAACACATCTCTGAGGAACTTGACCACAATGAACAGGGCAATAAACTGAAATGTCAAATTGTCCAATATCAAATAATATACGCTAATAACAACGGGCCTGTATTGTAGTTAGCTTGGTGTTTCTAGAACATTCCCAACAGGCAGAAGCTTTAATGACTGGAGATTTACATGCATGCTTTCTGGCCATTTTGTAAATTTACTAACTGTAATAGAGCAATACTATCAAATGGTGTAATACCGTTTACTTTAAGAAAGCCATCTGATGGCGGAATGTATCCTGTCCAATTCAAAATATTTCTTTATATTATTTTCTGTATTATTAAAAAAAACATTATTTGCTTAAATTGTTATTTCTCAAATGCTAAAATTCTCATATTATTACAGATACTATGATAAATAAAGAATAGTTTGAGAATGAGTAGACCAATTCACTGTCATAAACGACCACTATACACATTTTAATATAGAGAATGTATATAACATAGAGACGGATGTTGATGCCAAGTCTGAATGTGGTCTATAGGCAAAAAAGCAGTTAACCATAGTGCAGCAGAAATAAACACACACACACACACACACACACTCCAGGCCTTCATCCTCACAGTGGGGGTCTGTGGTGGTGAGGAAGGAAACAAACGCTTCCTGCCTTTAACTGCCTTTAATCTGCTTCTCATTTGCTTTCATTTTACTGCTCTTCCTTTCCCTGTATCCCTCCTTCCTCATCATGCTTCTCTTCTTCAGATTAGGAGTATAGCTTTCCTTAGCCTCATAGCTGTTGTTGATAATAATCATGACTTGTGTTTGCTGTCTGGAAAATTAGGAGTTTGACTAGTGTTGTGTTTTTGAGACGTGTATAATAAGTACCAGGAAGTGTGGAACAACACAAGCTCTGTGTTATGGTCACGTTCTGAATAGATGGACTTGTTTATGTGAAGTCTGTTTATGTGTGTATAAAGACAGTAAAGATAAAGATCCCTAATTCATGATCCAAAATATCAAGATCTTTAGTCATCTGTGGTAAGAATGGATATTAACAGAGACAAGTCTGTTCAAAACACCCCACATGGCATTGGCCCATCTCTTCACCCGGTGCTTTACAGCCAGTCTGCATGAACTGAATCACAGTCGACCATAATGAACGTCATAAATCTAATTCATTCACTGGGGGGCAAAATGGCTTCCCTTCACAGACAGACAGAGCTGTTAAAACAACCTGTGTGCCAGCTCATCAACTGGCAGTCTGGGTCAGGTTGTATTTTAGATTGTGTGTTTGTGTGGCCAGGGGGGGGTGACTGCTCCTCCAGATGTGAGCATCAGACTCGAGTAGGCATATTGGTGTTACTCTTCACACAAGCTTGATAGCAAATACAAGCCAAGAAGAACGTCAAGTGTTCTGGACCTGCACAATCCCTGAGAGAAACTGTAACAGGCTTGTCAAATTCTTTAAATAATTGCATTTGGATTTTAATTTCTTTAAAGCTTAATAATAATTGTTACACTGCAACAGACAGACCAAACAATAGCAGCAGCGCTACACACAGTGTTTGTAATCGCGTAAATTCAGACATTGTGGACCAAGCACAAGCACAACAAAATTCGGTATAGCATCTAAGCAGATATGCAACAGTAGTAAAGCACACAGTAAACAGAAAGGCAAAAATGTATATGTACCTTTATATAAGATCTGTCTATATACAGCTCCAGTGGTGAATATGTACAGTGTGGATATGAACAGTATGAAAGGTGCAATAGAAAAATGGTGAGTCAAGTATGTAGAGTGAGATAGATCAGTATATACAGAAAGAGTGATGAATACTTACATTATACATATGACCAGTATTTAAAAAAAAAAGTGAAATGTGAAAAATGTACCAAGGAATATGTGCAACCGAATTTTCAAAAAAGACTGTATTAAAAAAAATTACAGTATGATTAATAAATATATACTATAACTATATGTACTTTAAGCAGAGAAAAATCACAAAAAGAAAAATCACAAGTTTAGGATAACCTTTAATGTGTAAGATTTAATATTTTAATAATGTACCAAATTTTATTGATATTTAGACAAATTTTGCATTTGACAATTCACCCAGGGATTCACACAAAATGTATCTAAAATTTAAGCCCCTTCAAAACAGAGAAAGACCAGATCCCAAATGGACTCTGATTTCCTAGCTAACAATATACCTACTTAGAGTATAACATAATGACTTTGTAGCATAGGGAGAGCTGGCTGGTTGGTGCGAATGGGCAGATGACTAAATTGTAGAGAAAAAATGAGAAAAAAAGAAAATTGATATGTAACTTAGAGTGGCCAAATGAGTACTTTTCAATCACACGACAGCAGAGCTGCTTATGTGGGAAACACATTAGTGAGTTTAGTAGAGTATTTGCCTGGTTCTGGCCCATTTAGTTTTATCTGAACAATAGAATGTCAGCAACTAAATAAACAGTTTTGATTGTCTTTATTAGAAGACAGCATTTGTTTTTGAATTTTGTTTAAACTGCTGTAACATGAATGAAAAGTAGCCTAATTACAGTGAAAAGTTTTGTGTAGTTTCGTACCAAATAGGAAATTTTGTTACATTTTAAACTAATACTTTTGGAAAAAAATTGTATAATTAATCAAATTTATGAGGGAAAATTTGAGACCCAAGTCACCCAATCGATATAAGTCATGCTGCTTGTCATGGCTCATGAGTCATTTTAGCTGGTCTGTGGTGTATTTTGGTAACGAAAAAAAAAACCTATTATTATCGCATTTGCTTTTCTCATCATCACCCGTCTCTCTACATCAGAAAGTTGCCTGGGTCTCAACCATGAGGCAAACATCTCTCTTTTGGGTTGGTTATACCCTACAAAGCCTTTTTTTAACAGTCTCATTTTTTAACAGTCTCAATTGTTTTGTTTGTATTCTTAGATTTCACTTTCTCCATTTTCTTCCCCAAAGAGCATTTTATTTTAGGTAACACAGTATGGTCACTATATATATATATATATATATATAGATAGATAGATAGATAGATATAGATATATATAGTATATGTAAAATATATGTCATACAAATTAAGTCTATTACACAAACTTTCCACAGAAAAAAACAGTCCTCCATCAGCTGGTTTCACCTCCTAGAGCCTCAGAAGCACATTGCTTGCACAGCTGATGACAGACTTTTGGCCAAAATGTCCTGTTTTTCTAGAATCTACAATCACTATTATCACTGCAGTTACTTCCTGGATTCTTTTAAATGCAGTACAGGAATTGTGGTCACCCTAAAGTAAAATCTGTGAAAATAAAATATATAAATGATATGCAGTTACTCTGACACCGTTCTTTACATCAGCCAACAAGGGCCATGTGGTCAAACTGTTAAGGACTTCTTTTTCATTCATGCTTGGGGTCTAAAAGTAGAACATGGTGTCAAAAAAAATCTAATGTAGATGTTCTGCCTTTGAATACATAAGCATTTTAAAAAATTCATTCTTGGAGCCCAAAAAATAATAACATATCACTGCAATACCCAGAACTATTCAGACATTTTCCTGTCTGCTGACTATGCAAACACACCCTACTGCATGTTCTAAGAATAAACTGGTATAAACTGGTATAAAAGAGTGTTTCAGCTCCAAAACAAGTGGAGATACTCCATCCCATAGTACACAGTGATAAAGCTAGGAAGTTTGTTCAACCCTATCATGTGAATTATACTTTCCCAATGTCTCTCTCAGCAAAAGCGTCCTTGAATGAGTCCTTTCTAGTACAGACATGAGCTATTATTGCCCTCTTCAAGCTCCTTCTGATTGAAAAGACTAGCTTGTTGTTCTCTAAAGAGAAATCAATTGAGTCAAGCAATTGGCTGGTTCTGACATAGGTTTTGAAAAGCAGCTCTTGTTCGTCATGCATGAGGCACTGCAGTGTTGTCTCATTGACTTTGGAGAGAGAGGAACTGACAGGAAGAACAGAATGAAGAGAGAGAACAGAACGTTCTGTCAAGGTTGGTCAGAGACCCTAGAGGTTAACCTTCTACATCTGCACATTTCTAGAAGGAAAAGAAAAAGTCTTACTAAGCATCTTCTTGATTATGTTCCTTCATTACAGACAGCAGGAGGGGAGGTAAAGCAGCGTTTTACTTCTATTGCATGGTGTAGATTTTTGGCACCTCCCGTTGGCACAGGGCACCTGACTCAGCTCTTTCCGTACCGCCCCAACTCAGGTCATTCGAGAACACCTGTTTCTAAATGACAGAGGGTTTTTATGTAGAGATCAGAGCTCTATACACACCCTCCACACACGCACACTGCCACTAATATTACTAACACTTCCCAATAAAAACAGGATCAAGCAAAGAGCTGGAGTGTTGCTTGACAGGAATGATGCCTCCAGTTACATTTATTAATTTGGCAGACATTCTTATTTAGAACAAACAGCTGAAGCAATGGTACAAAGTACTTAAAGTATTTCACTTACACTTATTTGTTTGGTAGATGCATTTAATCCAAATTGACTAATGATTGAGACAGAATATAGTCCAAACATACAGCTGAGGAGGGTGAAGGGCTTTACTCAAAGGTCCAGCTCTCTGGCAAGCCTAGAATTTGAATAAGCAATCTTCCAGATATTAGCTCAGAACTACTGAGCCATCATTTTCCTTGAGGTGAACCATACAGTTTCTGGAATTTCTAAATTTTCATCAGTATGCAGGAACCAATACATACACTCTTAAAAAAGTTCAAACTATCAACCTAAAGGGTTTTGGTTTTGCCCCTCTTGAGGAATCCCCAAAAGTTCCATGTGAAACCCTGCAACAGAGGGTTTCTGTTTTATAAAAAAGTTCCAAGTAGACCTCTCTTTAGGATCCCAAAAAACCCTTGAGGAATGAGTACAGCAATAGAAGGATCTGTAAGCATTCATATCGTTAAACAGCAGAGCCTAATGGTCTGGTAAGTAAAGGAAAAATCATTCATTCATCTCTAATAAGTACCCTGGGCAGGGTGGATCTGGAGCCTACACCTCTGGTGCAAGGCATGAATACATCATAGACATGTTGCCCTAGACCCTGAAGCTCTGAGGCACCAATGCTTCCTGCTGTGCCACCATGTTGCCAGGTAACTAAACAAACATGTACAAATTATAATTTAGTCTACACATCACTAATTGGGGTGGCATGGTGGCACAGCAGGAAGCGTTGGTGCCTCAGAGCTTCACGGTCCTTGGTTCTATCCTGAGGTTGGGGTTAGCATGTTCTCTCCATGCCTGCGTGAGTTTCTTTCTAGGTGGACTGGCTGTGCTATATTACCCCTAGGTGTGAATGAGTGTGTGTGTGTGTGTGTGTGTGTGTGTGTACATGGTACCCTGCAATGGACTGGTCTCCTATCCTAGGTGTATTCCCACTTTGCACAGTGTTCCTGGGTCAGGAATTCCTGATCAGGATAAAGTGGTTAGAAAAGATGAATGAAAGAATCTCTAATTGAAACTTTCCTAAAATGACCAAACATTGTCCAGGTTATTACATGAGAACACATAAGTGAATATTTATGCTTTGAAAAAACTCAACAGTTACCAACATACCATCACCAAATGCTCGTTAATTGATGTTCCTCAAAATCCACTAGCAACTGTAATGAAGACTACTCATCTTCTCAATTTCATGCTTCAGAAGAACACAGAAATGTATATTCCTGTCACTGTCCCTGTCTTAGCAGCCATGAGGTTATAACCTCATGCCGCTCTGTGACCATTAATTAGAAAAATGGTGATTTCCATTATGGCTGGTGGCCATGATATCTTTTAGGTTCATGAATCCTTTATCACTCTGACCCATAATGCTTTCTGCTCACAAAGGTTAATCCCAGTACTTATTATTTATTTACATGTATTTCAGCTTCTTAACACATACTTGTTTTTTGTGCCTGTGTTACATTGTGTATTTTTATGCCATCTCCCAGGATTTCCAAATCTACATGAAGAATATGCAAAAGATGGCAAGACACTACAACAGTGGTTTTCATGTTTATTTTTTCTGTTAAAATATTAACTGACATTTGGTTTTCAGCATTATAGTGCTAATTAAGATAGCTGCCTTTGTAGTCCCTCCAGCTACAAGTCCCAAGTGACCCTTGTATGGATACAAGGAAGATGGCAGAAGTTCAATAAAAGACTCTTTTGGACCCAGTAGATAAACTGTGATGTGTGTAGAATGCTTTAATCAGCTGTAAAATAGCTGATGAGAGGAATAGACTGTGTGTATATATATATATATATATATATATATATATATATATGTTTGAGTATTTCCTTGTCAGCTTCCATGTAGCACTTGATGGAGGTTGATGATGCTGCAGCCTTGGCCTGTAGGGGTAGTATGAAGCATGTGGGGGCAAATGAAAGCCCCCCCGACAGCAGATGGCGAATTTCATCAAACACCCCCACTCTGTTTGTACCATCTCTCCTGGTTTCTATGTCATTCCATCCATGTGATTGGTTTTGACAGCTCAATATGGCCCCAGCGCATGTCATGATAGACTAATCCATACGGCGGGTGGGGGAGGAGGGGTTTGTGGGACTTGGCTGAGCTTGTAGGCAGACATTCCTTTGGGCCAGAATCATCTGGTTATATCAGCTGCATGAAGACTTTTAATGGCAGTCAAAACCTTTTTAAAAATCGTACATTAAAAGACCCTTAATCATTGGTAAAATTGTAACACAATTTTGGCACAACTGTACCTTCATATTAATAGAAAGTACATTTCCTCAGAATCTTTCCTCTAGGTGATTTCTTCATCGAAATTGCTCTTCCCCACACAGATAACACCTTTCTCTAAGAGTGTGAGACACTCCACAGCAGAACATCGGCCAGGCCGGCTCGCTACCAATCAGCTTAACGCTTTGGGAGGTGGATCTCTGCACTGTTGCTTAGCAACAGAGATGGAGGTGCCCCAGTCGCTTGTAGTGTTGCTAAGCGACTGGGAAAAATGTTGCAGTGGGTTACAGTGAATGATGAGGAATAGAAGTGGAGGACCTTGATGTCCCAACCTGTTCTGGCATTAATTGAAGACAAGCTAATTAGCCTGTAATTATATATGAACAATATGAATGAACAGTAGAAGTAGCATGTAGTCCTGTATGTTGTCTTTTTTATTTAAGTACTCAGCAATGTTCTTATCTGATAATTAGATTAATTGAACCTTTCTTAGTGGTAATTAGTGAGGATGCATTACTAACATACCAGTTGAATGCAGGATATGTGCAGGAGTCACCTTGGGTACAGGTATCTGTAATAAAAGCAAATATATTGGCAACCTTACACTTCCTGGTATTCCTAACTATCTCACTATAATCTTCAACAATCCAACACAGAGAAGTATAGTTTTCATTATTTAATTTCCTCCAGCAAACCGGTAGGGCAAATCTTAAAAGGTTTGCTATTCAGTCTATATGCTCTATTTGTGATTCAGCCACAGAAAAAGAGTAACTCTAAATGTTGAACACTGTAGACTTACTGTACATTAAATGTAACACAGTAAAACTGTTTCTCATATCCCTATGTATGGATGACTCTCTGACTCTTTTAGGCTGAACCTGTATTATGTGAAAACACAGGGCTGTAAGTTGCAAGATACTGAGAGAGAGAGAGAAATATGTTTTGTGCAGATTGCTGGCCATATTTAAACTTTAATCGGAGTCATGTCATTTTTGCAAGACACATAAGTAGACTTAGTGTGTCGTAAAATGATATTTTCCATTTTTAAGTCCTATAGCATGTACAAATACAGACAGACATATGCACACACACACACATACACACACACACTGCTCTCATTAGTAAGAGAGGAGTTTTGGCCTTGGTTTTGAAGGCCAGTTTGTGCTGCTTCCCACGTACTTGCTGCTGGCCACAGACACAAAGAAACTTTGTGACACGAGGAAGTGTCCTCACAGAGCAGAGAGAGAGAGAGAGAGAGAGAGCATCAGAAAGAAAGAGAGAGAAACCATTAGAAAGTGGGAGAGTGGGAGAACAGATGAACATTGTGACTGAAGCTTAATTAAAGACAATAATGTTGTTTTTGTTGCACATTTTTAAAAACAAAGAGCCATGTCAGGGAGGAAGAGGGATCCTTGATGTTTCATAGAAAGAGAGAGGCAGACACCATGTGGGACTTTCGAAGAAAAAAGGATGATTTTCCATTAAATTCAATTTTGGGCATGTTGTGTTTACCAGTATTTAAATATCAGTGTGGGTAGGTGTGTGTATTTGAGTTGCAAGTCTCAGTAGCTGTTAGGCATCATCTCACACCATCAGACCACTGCCTAAGTCCTGATCTGTTTAGAATCAGTTGTCCATGATTTATAAGCTTCTTTGGAATGTGAATATTTAAAGGTATAAACTTATTAAGGAAACCAAAATATAGACAAATTATATAGAACCTACAGAAATTGCTATAAATTATGCCACAATACACTTATATACAATATACTATAACAGTGACCAAATCCACTTTACCTCATAGTAGCAATGTACTATTAAAATCTATTTTTCTACCAACCATTACTTTTACCTACTTTTACCTTTGTAGACTTTAGATAAAAATATAATCATTTAAAGGGTCGGAATGGTGGTGTAGTGGCTTGCATTGCTGCTTCACACCTCCAGGATCCCCGATTCAATCCTGAGCTTGTTTTGCTGTCTGTGTGGAGTTTCACATGTTCTCCATGTGTCTACGTGGGTTTCCTCCAGGTTTTGTGATTTCCTCTCACCTCCTAAAAATGTGCTTGTAGGTGGATTGGCTATGAGAAATTGCCCCTAGGTGTGAATGTATGTGCATAATGGCCTGCCATGGACTGACATCTCATCCAGTGTGTAATCCTGCCTTACACTCAGTTTTCCTGGGATAAGCTACGGACCCACTGATCGGGATAAAGCGGTTAGTGAACATGAATGAATGATGCAGTAATCATTGATCGTTCTTGACATTTTCTTAGTAAACGTCTGGTCTGGTCATGTAGATAAGACCACTGGACTCTTACCATGGGAAAACTCTGTAACCACTCAGCCTTGTCAAGTTGCTGCTCTCATGGCCTCTGTGACAGTTTCACAAGCCTGGGTGTGGGTTGTATATGTGTGTGTGTGTGTGTGTGTGTGTGTGTGTGTGTGCGTGTGTGTATGTGTGTGTCCAAGTATGAACAGACAGGCCAGTTCAGGCCAGGCTAGAGGTAATCCTCACTATTAAGTGTTGGCAATCAGGCGTGATCTCCATACTGCTGCTGCTACTGCTGTGTCAGCGACTGCTATCATCACACATTTCATGAACATGGCTGCATTTCTTTCTTTTACTTTCTCTCTCTCTCCTATCCATTCTTCCTCTCTGACTGTTTTCATTTGTACTTTCTGGTGTCCTGTCTCTGAATGTCCAATTCTGAATCTTGCATCTTGCTTTGTATCTGAGCTTCATTGTAAGAGTCAAGTACCTTTAATCTTTTTTCCTTTGTACCTTTTTTAGTAACTTTTCCACACCAGCAAGGTGCCACGTCTGATTCCGGAGCCAGTACCTGGAACTCCAGGAATTCTGTAACAGTTTTGCATGTTTCCACTCTTTTCAGCCAAATTGATTTTGTTTTAGCACCAAAATGCTGCTGGTCTGCAACCAAAGAACTTGTGATAAAAGGGGTTTTAACTCCAGCTATCTGATGATGTAATGGTGCCACTCTTGCTGATAGAAATATGGCCTGGTTCTTAAAGAGGTTCACTGGTTCCCTGAGCAAAACTGTAAGTTTGTTATTAAAAAACGGCATTGCTTTCTTTTCCCACAGCACACCTCCAGCAGTCCTTTGCCCACATTTTACTCCATTACCTCTCCTTGTGTTAGTACTGTCAGTTGACATTTATGCCAGTTTCTGCAATTATAGATTTAGATCCCTAATGAGCAAGCCAGAGACAACAGTAGCAAAGACAAACTCCCTGAGATGACATGAGGAAGAAACCTTTAGAAGAACCAGATGCAAAAGGGAACCCATCCTTTTCTGGTGACACCGGACAGTGCGATTATAAATCAGTACTCTTCTACAACTGTGTTGAATGTGTGTTGAAATGATCCACAATATGAGAATATTATGAATAAAAGTCCTGGGGTGAGCAATAGGAAATATTTTTGATTACAGCAGCAGTTCTTAGGTATGTCAGAGGGTGAGATGTGGGTATAAACTGTTTTTGGGAAGTGCAGATCTTTCGGATTTCCATGTGAGATCATCCACAACATCAGCAGGTGAGTCACAAACGCAGCAAGCTCCAAGCAGAAGTGGAGCATTATATAATTGCTCGATGAACTAAATAATCTCATGAACTAAATTTCAGGTTTCATATTGTCCTGCTCTTGCTGTTTGCTCTAATCTCACACCCTGCCCTTTTTTTCTGATTAATCCTACATTCCTGCTGTTTTCTCTTTCCTGTCTTTCCCCAAGCTAAGCCACGTTATTTATAGTGCCTTTATCGTCTACTCTGGGAAACGGCTTGCTGTTTTCATTCAGCCCTATGCTTTTTTTTTCTCTCAGATGCTCCACCCCATTTTCTCTTCCTCCTTTTCCTGTTCCCTCTCACCCTCTTCTTGACCTCCTTCACTATTCTCTCCTTCTCTCCCACTCTTGGACACTGTCTTTTAAAGGTCCTGGTCTGGGCGCAACTCTGTGTTGTTGGTCCTTTGGGTGTGTTGGCATGGCGACTCTGTTTTGTGTGTATCCATACAGAGTGGCTTTTCTTTTTTATTTCAACATTTGTGTAATGCAATCTGACAGGTCATTTTAATCTTTGTCTATTTTGTATGTTTTAATTTTTGTATCCAAGAATTGATTCTGCTATCTAATATATATAAAATAGGGCTAAATGTAGACTGGGTATATGTGGCTTTCCAGTGTAGGCAGATTTTGCACTTGAGATCTTGAAGAATATTGGTAAAGAAGGAGAGATATGTGCTACCATTCTACAGGTGTGAGATGTGCATCAGGGACCAGTGTTTGGCTCCTTATAGTTTTTTACAAAATTGCCTCTTTTGCTTTCTCCTGGTACACTGCCATTGTCCTGTTGCTCTTGAAACACTGAACGTGGAAAAGGTCAGTGGGGCCTCAGGGTTTTCAGGCCTGATGAAACGATTATGAAGCTCCGCTGTCCCGGAGGCTTTTCCCACACTCTGCTCACTGAAGGAGGCTGGGTCTGGGCCAGGCTAACTGTTCTTGGTTAGGCCATTCTAAGGGATCCCCCTGAATAGTTTAGGGTAATGTGGGGTGATTTGCTGGGCAGAGAAGGTTGAGAGATGATTAAGATTTTCAGCAAATCTATGAAATGTGTTGGACAATAAGAAGTAATGCCTCTGGAGGATCATCTTAAAGAAGTCATATAGTCCTCCATCTTAAAATTAAATTTCATCCTAATATTCCTACATCTGATATATTTTTCATTATTATTATTTCCTTTTACCTAAATCTAGGACCAACATGTTAATAAAATGTGTGGGGAGGATTTTTCTCCTAATGTAGTCATTTGCCAGCTCCTACCCATTAGCTAGCTCTCCCCTATGATGCAACAGCTACCAACCAGAGAGAATGAAGGCCAGCTGATGCTCCTACAAAACATCTGAAGCCATGACACCACATCTTTCAATCTTTGTTGCATACATAACCTCACAGATGCCCATGATTGGCTAGTGTTTCTTTGATTGACAGGGGAGAGAGTACTCCTATCCCTCCCACCCAGAGATCATTTTGCTCCCTTAGACTCCCAGCCACAGGGCGCTGTGGCATCAAACTCCCGATCTCCTGACTACAGGGCAAAAGCATTTCTGTTGCATCACTTGGGAACCTTGTTAATAAAATGTTCACCAGATGCTAGCATACTATTCATTGACCCAGCATACTGTTGCTGAGGGACCTGTGGAAAGCTGTGCTCAGTGGATTTCCCAAAAGGCCAATAAAGTCACAGGCATTCTGGAAAACCCTGTGAGGTCTCAGAATGTTTAGAATATCCAGACTCTTATTCTGAGCATCTTAATGAACTTGATGATACAGCATTTCTTTGTTATTAGTCACAGTTGAGTGTATGATACTTAAGGATGGAATTGTTTTAATAACCTGCTGTTTGGAAAAATAAAGAGAACTGAGTTGTTTGAGACAACAGAAAGTGATAAAGGTAAAAAATTGTTTGCTCTAAGAGAAAGAAAAGAAAGCTCATGTTTCTTCAGTATTAGAAATTGTCAGTGTTGGATGTTTACAGATATCATGTTATTTCTTTTATGATAAATGGCTTCTGGTATTTCTGTGTCTGTGTGTGGGGGTGTTTTTATATCTTGGTGGGGACCAAACGTCCTCATAAAGATGTTTTGTTTTGAACTTATCAGCATATTTGGCTAGTCCCCGTGAGGAAAAAACATTTTTTAAAAGAAAACTGCAGCTTATTCCTTTTGGTTCCTTGAGGTTTAGGTGTAGGCATAGGATTAATTAGTGGCATTAAAACTGTCACAATAATTATGTCACTGCCATTAGGTGCCATTAGTAAGACAAATCTCTGTGTGTGTGTGTGTGTGTGTGTGTGTTTGTTATACGAAGATGGCCGGTTGCCATCTGTAAGAATGCTGTTGCCTGTTTGAGGGTAATCCTCTTTACCGTATGTTGTGACACACAGACTGAGTTTTGTTACCTGATGTGCCTTCACAGATGACTTTAAGGACACGTGTGTGTGTGTGTGTGTGGGTGTGTGTGTGCGCTGGGTGGGTCCGTGCTGCCATAAGCCCCTGCCAGGCTGCTGCAGATGGCACGTAGCCATGGCAACCATCTGGAGGCTTCATGTGTGTGTCATGTGAAGAACATGCGGGCATGCAGCTGCACGCTTACATGCAACACAGATGCCACATACACACAAAACAATTATGCATGCAGCACAGGAAACCACTGCACCATCAGCATGGAGCAGCACACAAGCACATAACATTCAGAGACATAGGAAGAATCTAGAACAACAACGTCTCATCTAAGTCCTTTATCTAAAGGACATGTAGCATCTGAAACAAGACCACGATTACTACAATCAGCAATGCTATTACAAAACATAAGAGCCATGGGCCCTGCTGGTTATGGTACAGCTAACCTTCATCTTGAATGTCAAACAGTGAATAAATAAAATACAAAACCTTGGCGGAATGCTGTTTTATAATCCAAACGACAACAACAAAAATCATATTTACTACTAAGCTGTGAAGCTAGAAGTGGATTTGCAGTCATGCCATCATGCAGTGGATCTGCAGTCATGATCATTTTTCCTGTTAAGCCATGGATCTCTTTGATAAGATGCATTTCTCTATGCCAATTAATGCCTAAATTATTAAGAAATATTGAGATATCACAGACATATAATGGTTACGTTACAAGACAAATGAAATACCTAAAATTGAAATTCCTTGAAATGAGGACCACTGGTATTTAAAATTCAACCAGCAATTGAGGCTGCTTGTTTTTGGTAAGTTGTCTTCAGTAGGAAGAGGATGCGACCGTGTAGGAGACACGCTTGTTTACATTAAACGATATTTATGAGCTCATCAGTACAACGCGAGAAAGATGGCCACAGAAGCCACATGCACAATAGCTTCCTATTCTCCACGTTGTTTTAACAATGCAAATAATCTTATGAAAGAAGAGATAGGAGAAAACAGCAGGTCATGGCTACGTCCTTTTCTTCTCCCAGCTTGATAAAGATGGCTGGAAATCATCTTCAGAGTTCAGAGACATGTTATGACTCCATCAGCACACTGGTAACAGTAACAATAACAAACACGTATTAATGTTAGCTGGATGTGGCAAAGCTGAAACCTTTGACTGTTTATCTTAAGGTTTTATAATCTAGAGCAAAGTTAATAGAGTACAATTTGTGAACGTTGAGTTACATAAAATTCCTTGCTTACAAAGGTCCAGATAGAGACTTAAATGACTAAATGATAACAATTAACTTTTTAATGCTTAAACATTCATAATGCGTTAATGACTGTAAATAAGACCCATCAGTTAGAAGTGTTTTGTTATGTTTTGTTTTGTTACCATTTCTCATTTTCGAGACCTCTCTTGAACTTGTAATGGAGAATAAACACATATTTCTCTGTACAATCATGTTTAACTACAAGGGACTACATAGATTTATACATAAAGTGCACAAGTGCAAACATGTGCAGACAGCACAAGACAGTAGGATAGTAGGATAGACAATGGGCATAGTAAGTCCCAGTGCAGCGCCGACCAGTACACAGTTCTATTAGAAGGTGAATCCATTGACAATAGTGCAAAGAGTGCAATATAAGTTGCTGCAATAGGTGCAAACATAAGAAGTAGCAGCCTATGTACAGTATAATAAATATTTGTAGCAGCATAATGTAATGTGCAAAAAATTGCAAAGAGGATGAAGGATGCACAGTTGTGTTTATGTGTGTGTATGTGTGCGTTCTTTCAGTCTAGTTTCTGAGTATTGAGGAGTCTGATGGCATGGGGGAAGAAGCTGTTGCACAGTCTGGTCGTGAGGGCCCAAATGCTTCGGTTCTGTTTGCCAGACGGCAGGAGGGTGAAGAGTGTGTGAGAGGGGTGTGTGGGGTCATCCACAATGCTGGTGGCTTTGCGGATGCAGCGTGAGGTGTAAATGTCTGCAATGGAGGGAAGAGAGACCCCGATGATCTTCTCGGCTGTCCTCACTATCCGCTGAAGGGTCTTGCGATGCGAGACGGTGCAATTCCCAAACCAGGCAGTGATGCAGCTGCACAGAATGCTCTCGATAGTCCCTCTGTAGAGAATAATTGGGGGTGGGAGATGTGCTTTTCTCAGTCTTCTCAGAAAGTACAGGCGCTCCTGGGCTTTCTTCGTTATGGAGCTAGCGTTGAGCAACCAGGTGAGGTTCTCCGCTAGGTGAACAACAAGAAATTTGGTGCTCTTGACGATCTCCACGGAGGAGTCGCAGATGTTCAGTGGAGAGTGGTCATTCTGTGCTCTTCTGAAGTCAGCAACCATCTCTTTAGATTTGTCCACATTTAGAGACAGGTTGTTGGCTCTGCATCAGTCTGTTAGCCGCTGCACCTCCTCCCTGTATGCTGACTCATCGTTCTTGCTGATGAGACCCACCACGGTTGTGTCATCGGTGAACTTGATGATGTGGTTTGAGGTGTCCATTGCTACACGGTTGTGAGTCAGCAGAGTGAACAGCAGTGGACTGAGCACACAGCCCTGTGGGGCCCCAGTGTTCAGTGTGGTAGTGTTGGAGATGCTGTTCCCGATCCGGACTGACTGAGGTCTCCCAGTCAGGAAGTCCAGGATCCAGTTGCAGAGGGAGGTGTTCAGGCCCAGCAGGTTCAGCTTACCAATCAAGTGCTGAGGAATGATTGTGTTGAATGCTGAACTGAAGTCTATGAACAGCATTCGAACATATGTGTCTTTAAACATTCAGTATTCATTGTCAACTTTTTTTCACTTTACTAATTAGCCAAGAGAGGTTAAACCTATGAAAGTGAGTCTTTCCTGATGAGCTGCCTTCAGCTAAATAATTTCTATAAATTCATGTGACTGGCTACAGCAGAGGATCTGCAAATGGTTCATGTTTAGAAAGCTTGAGTCTCAGACCATTTTTTTCCCCAAGTGCTCAGTCTGTTCTGCTAAAATATTTGCTGAGTCTGCATCTCAACCACAGTCCACAAGTTGACGACTCCTTATCTAGTGGATGTTTAGCCTTTTGTATGCATGCATTCAGTTTGTTGCTGAAGCAGTCTAAATAAAAATGTGGTTAAAATGATGTGATAATGTCTGAAAGGTTGTAAGTTCCAAGTATATGGTATACTGCTATAAATGTGACACTAGTAGAAATTTGTCATCCATTTGTTATACATGTTGCAAAACTTCAGCACATCCAGCTACAGAGCTGCTCAGAGAAGACACAGAAAGTGTTCCTTCTAAACCACTTTTGGGCTTCATGTTTGCGATACCGCGGCTGAACCACTTCATAACTGTGGCTGATGTAAAGATACAGTGATTACTGTGGCTGCCGATTTCCAGCGGTGGCTGGTTTCTGCTTACAGCATTGAGGGAAGTCTGCAAAGTCCCCAAAGGTAGTTACAAATATTTTTATGCACGCAGTGTACTAACTGCCAGTTAAATATATAATGGAATTTTTAATAGGGTATTTAGAGATATTTTTGTACTGTTGGCAGACAGGTTTGTGGTATGGCACTTCTTGATTGTATAAAAAGAGTTTGCAGTTTTTGTGTGACTGTCAAAACTTTTGGTGTGTGATACACTAAGTTTGAAAAGACTCCAGTTGCCTTCACTGGTGCAGTCCACAGGTATCGCTATGAAGCCTGGCCTCTCTGACATGATGACATCAACACGATCAACAAGCATTATGGCATTGACGATGGTATTAACATAAAGTTTGGAAGCTGATCTGTTTGAGCAAAGTGTACTAATGAGGAGGGCAAGCTGGACAGACTAAAGAGCTGCTGTATCACTCTCTTTAGATAGAGATGAAGCTCTTGCGAAATCCCACTGGCACCATTGTCAGCAGGTAGACCAATCGCATTGCGGGCAATGTAGGAAGCCATTAATCAAAATGAAAATATGCCAACATGTCAGTGAGAAGTCAACTTGGAATTTCACTACAAAATAAATCACATGTTAATTCTAAAGATTAATTTGCAAGTCATCCAGTGTGGATTTTTTCTTTAATGGACAAGCCAGAGGCAATTAAGAGTGGCAGATAGTTGTTCTGGGGCATGCAGGTGAGATTAATCTTTGCCGTAGGGAGATGAATTGTACGTGGCTCTTAAGATGAAGCAGGAGTAATCACCTCAGGGGTCGTGCATCTGGATTATCAGGTGGTTTGTCGGGATCTATTACAGTGGAAAGCTCAAAGATGAACCTCTACATTGGTCATATGGTGTAACTCCTGTCACAGAGATACATGTAGCATTAGTAAAGGGTGAGCTTGACACAGAGAGACATGGCAGGACTTCGATCTGCAGCATTAAAAAAATTCATATTAGCATTAAAGAGGGACATGGTACCTGGAACAGGAGGGCATTGTGTTATTTTCTCTACAGTTAATGACTGAGTTCTTTCTCTACTGTACAGGTGTGTCATGGCTCTCAACATCTGGCCCAAAGCTGAAACCTCTGTCCTTCTCTGTCCTTAAACTTGGAGAAAGTGTGTGTGGAGGGCATAATTACTTACAGTTCCTACTTTCTCTTGTATATACTACTATCTACACAAATGAACTGGAATGGTAAATCAAAAATCTAAAGATATTTTATATTTTCTACAGATCATGCATGTGAAAGATGGTAGGAAAGGAACGTTTGATTGGATTTATCCAGTGTCAACATGTATAATACTTCAGTGGTTAACTTTCTGTACTAGCAACCAGAATGCCGTGAGTTCAAATCCCACGACTGTGGATTTGATTCAGTCTGACTTGTCACATTGACTGAAATTGTCTGCAACATAAATACATGTGAATACATGGAATATTGTACCTTACTGTAAAAGGAACATTTATAGGAAATGTTTGGTGTAGTAATCTATGTCTCCAAAAACACTTTATGGTGAAGGTGAATGCTGTAGCATTATGAGGGCAGCCATTTTGTACAACCTGCACCATATTTTTCGTTTAGCGTAGGATTTATGGAAAGGGGAAAGTTGGAAGTTATGTGGCTGACAATGATGTAGATTCACCTTGTCATTCATTCATCTTCAGTAACCACTTAATATTAGAACAAGACAATTTCAAGATTGGAATTAGTACAAATGTCTAGAAGTAGGTTTTAATAATCTTATATTTGGTTTGTTGTAATCTTGTAATAGGAAATACTAGATAAATTTGACTATATTCAAGATATTTTCACTTGCTTTTTTTTTTTTTTTTTTTTTTTTTTTTTGGCATTTACAGCATTTGGCAGATGCTCTTATCCAGAGCGACTTACAATAATCTCATTTATACAACTGAGCAGTTGAGGGTTAAGGGAATTGCTCAAGGGTCCAGCACTGGCAGCTTGGCAGTGCTGAGATTTGAACTCATGACCAATCAGAAGTCCAATATCTTACCCACTGAGCTACCACTTCCCTATTTTTTGCAGTGTAAAGGTCGTGGTGGATCCAGACCCTATGGAGAATTTACAAAGGATGGGACACCATGCCTTTTGAAGCAATGAAAATTTGTGCCTGTATAAAAGGACTTCCATTATTTGTTAGCTATATTAGTCTTATAGCTCCAGTATAACACTAAAGAAATGGATGTCAGACAGTTAACATGTCTATTCTGAATGACTACATTGGAGTTAGTGGAAAATTATATAAAGCTGATATTTGGCCAAGCTATTCCTTTAATATCTATGGCAGCATTTCAGATCAGTGCTGCTATTTTGTTTCTTGGTGAGCTCATGTCCTGGGAGATTTGTTTCTACTGTATACAGCCATGAAGTCAGCATGTTTCCAGAAATACTCCAGCAAAAGAGAAAGAGAGAGAGAGAAGGGTGAGGCCTGTCTAGGGGAAGCTTTTCTCATTGCTGTCTTTTCCCTTATTTTTCTCTTTTCCCATTTTTTGTGTAATAAGGCACATCTGGCCTCAGCTGTTGCATTTTCGAGTATTTTTAGCCACATCACCATCTTTTGCCAGGAACCTCCTTTGGGGAGTAAAATATCTTTCTCCCGCCGACTTTTTCACTTCCCCCACCAGCCCCAAGTGAGCGTAGTAACCACTACCTAATCAAACCCATTCCCTATCATGGCCCAGCGCCCAGCTGATTCCAATCTTCTTCGCTCACTCCACTATAGTGAGTGACAGCTGTTCCTATTGGCCGCCTGTTTTTCTTCATGCACCTGAGGACCAATCATCTGTTCAAGCTCACGTTAACACGAGCAGGCTAAGGCTTTGAAGTGTTCACCTCAAGCTTTGAGTCTTTGAGTTACGATATGGTCTCTGACCCTTCTGGCTCCACAGGTCATGTAGAAGTGAATCGGGATGTGATAAAAGGTTAAAGGACTAATAAATTTGCTTATGCCTATTTCCCTCCTGGCAAGTTAATTATGCTGCAAATAAACCATCCCCACGTGGTTTAAAGCACCTTTGGTCACACTGAGGCTGTGGAAAGTGGCTGATTTTCTGCTGAGATAAAAAGGCATGGTGCGAGAAACATTATGCGTCACAACTCTGTGTTTGTGTGTTTTCTAAATTATCGGAGAATGTGCTGGGAAAAGGACAGCGGTCCATCGGCATGATTTACACACTCCTGAGAAGTTCCACATGTGTGACTTGGCGATGAGGAGAACATGCTGAATGCGAGAGACCCTCTGGAGATCAGTGTCCTCAATCAGAATGACACTGTACACTCCAGACCTATTTTCTCTCTCTTTCTCATAGTCCCTTGCTCTCTAACTCTCTGATTCACTTTATCTCTCTTAATAAGAGTTTAGAGCTGGTGTAGGTATATGACGTTACTGATGACGTTTGTTACTTGATTGCATGTTAAATTACTTTGATTCCTAAGAATGCGTGATTTATAGTTTGCTATTGCTCCATGACAAGGTTGTAGCTCTACTGAATATTAGCACTTAGGAATGTTAGGAATGCACTGATCCCATTTCCCAGTTTTGAAATCATATGATGCTGCCTCACAGCACCATGGTCCCTGGTTTGATCCTGAGTTCTGGTTACTGTCTCGGCGGAGTTTCGCATGTTGTCCACATGGACTTCAACCAGGTTCTCCGGTTTCCTCCTAACTTCCAAAAACAAGAATATAGGAAGATTGACAATGATAACTTGCCCTTGTAAATGAGTGTGCGTGTATACGTACATGTGTGTGCGTGTGTGTATGATGCCCCGCAGTGCCTTACAGTGTATTCCCACCTTGCATCCAGGATAGACATCAAACTCACCACCACCTTGATCAGAATAAAGCCTTTACTGAAGATAAATAAATGAAGAAACCTGGACCTCCGATCCTTTTCAGGCCCACTAACCTGGTTCTCTCATGTTTAGAAGACACTTTATACTAAGCATACACATGTTAAGTCACTTATTGGAGCATATTGGAAAGTTACTCTGTGTACAGTATATGTGCTTTGTCTTTGTGATTGGATCAAAGTTCTGCCACTGTAGGTCTTTTCCAAAGTTTTGTTTTCTAGATGAAGTATTTTCTTATTATTTGTCTCCTCCTCTAGGAGAATCATCAGTTATTCTCAAAGATTCTCTCTTTCCTCATAAACGTCAGTGTTATTTGCTTGTTCTGTGAGGCATCATTGCATCAGTATGAATCCTCACACAGCTGCTGTATTTTTGATGCACAATCTGAGACGCCTGCTGAGCTGGGAATAGAGCCTTGCATGAATTATTCTGTTTAATGTGCTGGTACAGTCTTTTTGTGTTTCGTTTATTACTCTGTTTGTCAGCTCACTCTGCATTTCCTTGATGGAGGGCTTCTGGTTTCTCTGTTTTTCTGACATTGTGTCCCCACTTTACACTTCACACAACACAATTTTAGTCCAGGTTCTCAAAGCTGACTCACATCCAGCCCGGTGTATATGTGTGTAGGGTGTGTGTAAAAAAGAAAAAGAGATTTTTTTTGCGCTGTCTGCTGCTGGGAATTGCAGTCTGCAGATCAGGGCTTGGTTGGTTAGGAGGAGGGATGAAAACAAGCTGATGAATGGCTCCAGTGTCAGCCGCTGGCTGTTGATCTCTCAATATACTAGAATCTTGTTCAGCAGTTACTGTGAGAGGCTCAGTACTGTGACTTCCACATCATCATGCTGACCAAACTCCTTTAAACATCTTTTAGCTTGGTTTGTTTTGATACTTTAACCATACACAGGTGCATCTGAACCCTGACCAACCAAACCTTGAACCAACCAAATCTTGAAAATGACATGACGGAGTGCTTGAATCATCATTGTGTTGGAAGCTTTCACATTTGCAGCTTTTAGTCCATTTGAATTGAATACTGGTCCACTTTCCCCCTAGGTAAGAACAGAGCAGTTGCACCAAAACAACCAGTTGACATTAAACTATTAGTAATATTTCCACCATGTCACAACTATAGTATTCTATCTTTTTTTCTAATGAAATTACATTTGCATGACCTGAAGTCTTTTTTGTATGTATATGTATCTTTAAACGATTTAGGAGAAAAAAATATCAAAGTTTAAATTTTATTATGACCTGTTCTGACTCAGTATCTTGAGTATTCAGGCTACATTAGTATATAACACCTGATCTCACTTACCTAAAGCTTGATGGTATGTTGGGAGTAGGGCTGTCTTTATAATTCTTTTAAAAAATTACATTCAAATTTGAATTACCTAAATATTTAGTACTAAACTAGAAAAAAAAATCTGTTTCTGAGGTGTGTACATTGTATAGCACTATAGTTCAAAGTATTCAACTTTATAAACAGAAATACAGGCTGTCATGTGAGGCAAAATTGAGGATTTATATGCATTTTGACAGCAAAAAAAGCCTAAATAAACGTGTATTACTTCTGTTCAAACAAACTGGGATTAAAGACTTTCCAGGCTTCCAAAAAACTAGGTTATTTAAAAACTGGTGTATTTTGTTTTAATCCTGTTAGTAGAAACACAGTTGGGCAGTGAGGCAGTGCAACTTGCTAGTCTTGCTAAAGGTCATTGGGTGTATCTTTATATAATGAGGTACAACAATGCCTAATTAGGTCATCTTTAAAAAGCTCCTCAACCAAAGTTTAGGTCACTACAGGAAAAAGTCAGTGCTTAGAGTACAGGGACGTTATAACACGTGCGCCCAGAATCACATCTGTTCTCTCTGTGAATGTGGCCAACAACATGTTGTGCAATGCTCTAGTAATGAAATTTTTGTAAAACGCAGCTACAGTAGTTCACAGATCAAAGCATATGACTGATAATGATGATTAAGATATGAAGGTGCAGCAATACAATTATCTCGAGAAACTAATTAAGACTGAAAGTCATGTTTGCGCACTACAAATATTTATATGGAAATATATGATTGGGGGATCTAATGATTAGTCACAATCACTTCAAATAATCTCAATCAGCTTAGACAATGGTGATTAGGTGATTATATAATGATTGTGAGCTGCAAGTAGAGCTCACACCAACTACTGAATAAGGACAGTCCTTAATGTTGACAGTTGTTATTGCTTTTATATTCTGCTGTTTTCACAAATCAGTAGATGTGCATATAATGCTTATATAATGTGTGTGTGTGTGTGTGTGTGTGTGAGTGTCTGTAGCCTGGATGTTCAGTTACTTGTATAAAGTGTGAGCTGATGCTTTAAAAGCCTGATGGGTTGCTGAGGGCTACAGTAGGCTCTGAGAACTAGGCCAGGCTCAGAGGTCACTGTTTCATTGAGACCTATACACCTTATAGACACTAAATCATACACACATGAAAAACCAACCTTAAATTGAGGGAAAACCAACATCAGCATACATTAGTTGTTTTGTATCATTTCACTGGCTTATGATTAGTGCAGGATGATAACACTGAATTTTGTATACTAATGATACTAAATGTTATCGAGGCTGCCTCCTCAATATGTTTCTTACACACAGTATACTGTATACAAGGTACTTTATCTATTTTTAGATAAAGTGCCACAAACGGTTTAAAGGAAATTATACCACTGTGCTGTTGAATTCTCGATTCTGATTGGTCAGAAGATATTAATTAATTTTCTATAAGAGACAGCTCAGACAGATGGTTTATATTAATGTGCTCATTCTTTTGTGTTATCATTTCTATAGCAGCAGCTAATTCATTGATGGCGTACATACCACATAATCTTAGCCGAATAATACACAGATTAAAAACATATTTTTAATTGGTAAAGAAAAATGTATAATTGTTGATATGGTAAAGCTTTCTGAAAGGAGATGTTTATTTAATATTTGTGGAAGGAGTCTCTGTTATCAGCACTTTGTTCCAGTCAGTAAGTTTTCCACCATGCGAGAGTCTTCAGGACAGAGGAGTTTGTGATTTCTTGCTAACATGACAAGCTGCATTTTTTTATCTTATTAACTATAAGAGACAAAAAACATGAGGCTGGTAATGGAATGACTGTTTATAGCTGCTATAGGTGAAGTGATAAAAGGAGCTAAATTATTTTTAAACATCAGTTTAAACAGTTAAAAAACTACAGTATATTGTTTTTAAATTAATTGAATTATTTAAAAAAATTTAATCGGTAAAAAAATTGGCAAATTACTGTGGAATAGGAGAAATGAAACACACTCCAGTTTGTGCCAGGCTGCGTCACACCACCACTGTTGATTATTTTCATAACAGCACGCCTTGTCACGTTTCATTCTTCATTCATATTATAGTACACAGGTTTTATGATTACAGTATACAAAGCATTTTTTTTTTTTTTTGCTGCAGACAATCATGTTTCCTGATTAATAGCACTGAAATGTATTTGGGACTTGGGAATGTTTTCAACATAAAAATCTCCTGAAGAAGAGTTTCCTAGTTCGTATTTTGTTGCTCTTCAATTGGAATGGACATGAATATCTTATTTTTTTCCTCTTCAGAATCACCTGACTTTTGTGTTTACATGGCTAACTTTTTCTAAAGAGTGCCGACTTGGACAATAGAAGAGATGTGGCCCATATTCACTCCTGCCAAGGTGAGGTGTGAGGCTTCTGTGGACAGATAGTTTTGTGTACACTAAACAAAGAATTAGAAAGTCAGCTGTCAAGAAATGACATCACAGCAGCACATCCCTTATGACCTGCTACAATATTTGTAAAACAGGAAAGTCTAGGGGTTTTTTATGTGAAACACCTCATGGACCTTTCTTCATAATCCACCTGCTGGAGGGCGTTAAACTGTCTTTACTTTATTTTATAGGTAGGTAGGTATGTAGGGTTTAATGCTTTATCATAGCACCACACACACACAAACACACACTATCTTTGTGAGGACCTTTTATTGTCATTAATACAGCGAATTGATGCTATACTTACACCTAAATATAACCCTAACCTTAAGGAAATCTTTTGGCTCTTTTTTTTTTTTTAAATACAAGCTGCAGTTTTTGTCAAAAAGCCAAATGTCCCCACAAGTTCAAAACTCTCAGATATTCATAAGCTGTATATAATATACAGTGGGATCCAGAAGTCTGAGACCACACTGAAGATCTGGGAAGGTTTTAGAATTTTTAAATTAAGTGTTCAATATCTTATATATATAATATTCAAGATTCTGCACTATTTCTAAGTTTCTATTTAGACGTAAACAAATTTGTGGTATTGACCATCTTAACTGCTTTGTAGAAAAGGTCAGATTTTCCTCATGGCTAATCTTTTGTACTGAAGCATATGTTTAGACGAAACACCAATGGATTAGGTCTAAAATGGATCAGAATGGATTCTGAACAAACTTGTGGAGTCCATGCCAGCTCGAGTGCACACTGACATTAAAGCAAAAAGGGGACTTACCAAATACTAAGAAACTCTAAAATTCATGTAAATATTTCAAAGATTCTACTACTTTTCTAATTCAGATTCAAAACTATTTCAAAGATTCTACCTGAGTCTGTTTTTGACAGCTGTTGTCAATATAATTTGTAATGAAAAGCATTTTCTCTAGTGGTCTCGGACTTATATATCCCCCTTTCAACAAACACAGTCACAAAACAAAACTGAAATTCAATTTAAAGCATTTAATATTAGATTCCACAGATGTTCCTTCACTATCATGTTCCACTTTCAGCTGCTCCTGTTAGGGGTTGCGACAGCGGATCGTTGGTTCACATATTTGATTTGGCACAGTTTTTATGCCAGATGCCAGAACAGTAGCAAAAATTGTCAACTAGCCTTTCAGTTGTGAAAAAATCTCAGTAACATTAGTTAATGCCTTTGCTCATTCTACATGATATCTTTGATACACTTTTTCACACCTGGGGCACTTTAGAGTAGCCAATCCACCTACATGCTTTTGGGAGGTGGGAGACTACCGGACAACTTGGAGGAACCCACACAGATATGGAGAGAAAATGCAAAACTCTGCACAGATTTGAGCTTAGGATCAAACCAGGGAGCTGTAATGAGATGCTACCCGCTACGCCACTGTGTCTCCAAAGATATGCTACAATTTAAGTTGAAGTTACATTGTACATTGGCATATGCTATATACCAAACAAACAACCAAATAAATAACAGTCAGAGGAGTTGGATAGTTCTCATACTGTGAATTGTTTATACTCTAACATTTCTATTCTAAACAATTTCTGCAGTTATAGGCAATACGCTAGTGTATAGAGTTCCCTATCCCCTATAGCTAGCGGGGATAGAACATAAGCATAAAAACATATAAAGGGCACATGAGTACATCTTTAGTGATCCACTTTCTGAAGTATCTGCGTAACTTGTCTGGGTGTGCGTCACCAAAAATCCCATGTGGTTTTCTCTATTGCTTCTGTGTATGGGAATCCAAGTCTGATCTTGTATTTGTGCTTTGTATGTTCTGTGTGAGTGTGTGTGTGTCATACACACTGTAATCCTATGTCTCCCAGCAGGAAAGTAACTCATAAAACAGGGCTATTAAAACTCATAATCCCCCAGAGGAACTCCTGATAATTAGCACCAGCTTGCTCCCCCCTCCTCTCTCTCTCTCTCTCTCTCTCTCTCTCTTTCTCTTTCTCTCCAGATGTTGAAATGATGGAAACAGAGATTACATGTGTGTTGAAAAGGCCAAGGTACTAACCTCCCCAGTGTTGTGTCGTATATAAGCAGTAATGGTATACTGATATGTGTGTGTGTGTGTGTGTGTGTGTGTGTGGATGGCGCAGCAGAAAGAGCAATAGAAGCAGACGAATCTCTCTGCAGTTGCTATGGCAATGTAGTGGGAAGGCTTGAAGACTCTCATTGATATTCGTCCCTAAAGACATTGGGTGTTTATGTGGCAGATTAGTTAGGATCTCTCTCTCTCTCTCTCTCTCTTTCTCTTTCTATATCTCTCTCTTTCACGAATTGGGATATGTATCCCCTTTTCTGCATGACTGCATCGAAGAGACACTGATACTACATGAACACATGTCAAACCAGCTGGTTTCTTCAATAACAACCTCAATCAGTAGCCTAACTAGAAAACTGGTTAAATAGTAGTGAATCACAGAACTGACCATGGTTGCTTTTCAGGGCTGATGGGAAATGTCGTAGAAAAGTAATACTAATAAATCCTTTTAATTTACTAACTCAGCCAAGTTATATTTTGAATCCAACATTTTGTTTGTCAGGCAGCTTGTTTTAATTATTAGACACATTTAGTTTCAATTGTGGAACTAGCTTCACAGATCTAGCTACGTTTTCCGTGTAGCTTGTAATCTAACTAGCTAATTTAGTGGTGCTACATTTGTTGTGGAGTAGCCTAACTTGTAGCTTAGCTAAGAAACGCTGTTTCCTATTTACTACATAGTGCATTATTTAGGGTGCCGTTATCCTGGAGTGTTTTCCAAATTTCAATAGACATATTATATTCTTTGGACAGTTCACTATTATTACACACAATGCCCTCTAAATCCAGTATACATCCAGTGTGCACTACTTCCACACTAAATGGTTGAAATTTACTTGTTAGGATACATAACAGAGCCGCTAAAGATACATAACCAGAAGCTAAAGGTACCAGACACATTTTATTGCTGCATTTAATACAGAATGTCATTTTTAATGCTACTATATTTTTGTGGTTTTAGTTCACTAGCTAATTTGTAATTTTCAAATTGTTTATGTAATTGAGGGTCACAATGATGTATATCCAGAGCACTTACTAGGCCCTCTCTTCTACCCCAAATTCAAATAAGCAAAATCTGTGTAGTAGTTTCAATTGTGAACAATTATGTAGACTCATAAGTTTAGCTACTTTTGATATCTAGCTACATTTCTCTGGATCGTTTTAGGAAATCCAGCTACCAGCTGCCAAAACACAGGCTGAGCTGGTAGAAAGCTGGTAGACCATTTTTGTCAGCTGGTAAGTGCTAGAAGAAAGGAAACAGTTTCTGAAATACTTCTACAAACACAACATCTTAGAGAAGTTGTTCTTAAGACAGTAACACAACACAACAGTAAAGCCATTAGGAAATCTAATCTAAAGATTTATTGATCAATTTAGACAAGTAATTAGGACGCTGGAAAATACCTTACCAGCCAGCAAAGGTGGTTTACCAGTTTGACCAGCTAAGCCTGTGTTTTGGCATCTTTTTGGTCAGAAAAAGCTGGATTTTTCAGCAGACGCATTCATTTCTGTGCTTTGTTGCATTAGATTAGTAAATATAACTGATCATTGTAGGAATGCGTTATACAGGAATGATGACATACATTTTGTTAGTTCACTAAGATTACTCCATCTTGTGTAAAACAGATTTAATGTGTTGTGAGACTGCATTTTTAGAGTATCTTACCCAGATTCTATATTGTCTTCCTCACATGAGGGGTGTGTCAGATGATGCAGCATGCCCATCCCATTTTGTTTGAATTTTGTCACCATTTTGTTTGAATGAACAACAAGATGCTTCACTCAACCTACTTAGTTTCCTGTCCAAAATCCATTAGATAGCCTGTAGATAGCCTATAGCTAAGAAACGCCTACTGTTCTGGAAAACATTGAATCTTCCAGGCTTTCTGAAGTTTTCTAGAATTTCTAGAAGCACATCTGAAGCGTTAACCAGAAAATATCAGAAGATGGAAGTTTCCCATCAGATATTGTTGTTTCTAAAAAGGTCCTTGTTGAGCAAAAATGGTGGATTGTAGGACTGAGTGGTTATGTGCTTGCTGGGAAAGACAGGTTTAGTTCCACTCCAGCGCTGATGCTTATTCCGGTCCACAAGTGAGTGTGTGTGTGTGTTTGTATGTGTGTGTGTGTGTGGTAAAAGAGCTATTTTCCCTTCCTGCAGTAATCAGAAAATTATGGATGTCAATGATAGAGTGTTCTGGGTGTGTTACTGTGGTTTTAGGGCAGTACACTGGTGTGTGTTTTATGTCGTAGTATAATGTGAGTGTTTTATGAAGCATAAGAACATGAAGGCTTCCTGTTTGTTGCTTTTTTTTACTACCTATTACCTTCTGAACTGGAAATGTCGGTATAGATTGAATAGTAGATCTTGTCTGCACTGGCCAGTTCTATCAGTGTGTGTGTATGTGTGTGAGTATGAGTGTGTATGTGTATATGGTCCAGGCACTCTACCAGGTTAGTGTGTAAATGTGTGCTGGCTGAAAAGAGATGAGGTCACTCCTGACAAGTGCTGATGACATGATCTGATTGTGTCGTCCTCTTGCGTTTTGTGGGACGTTACATTAAAGACGTTCTGTCAGTACATGTTCAGAGTGAACTCTTTACCATGATGTGTATCACAATGCAGAGTGCTGTATCGCTGCCTCTCACAGATAGGTGTGTGAAGTGTGAACAACTTCTTCAATGCTGTTGCTCTCATTGGCTTTATCTGTAAAATGAGACTGCACTTCCAGGAAGCTGAAATGGGATATTATTGGATTTGGGTAACTCTGAATATGAGATTTATTTGGTTCACACTTCAAGCCTAAGTGCTCAATTCCTAATTACTGCATAAATCTGACTTTTAGTTATGTTTTCATTAGAGATGAACTGGAAAGCACTTTAGAAAAATCAATAAACTAAGACAAATTTATTTAAAAATATCCAGATTTGACCAGTTTTGTTGTTAATATTACCTGTATTTACTGTGTCCTATATCTAGCACTACTTTGAGCTGAATGACACTCCACCTAGCACACCTATCTACCTATCCACAATGCCAAACAATGTCGACCTTGTATTTGCATTAGCTAGAGGTTGTACTTGACTCATGGGAAATGCAGCAGCTATGCAAACCATTATGTGTACCCTTTAAACATCAGTAGGAGCTAATGCGCCATCTACTACGGAGCAGGCGAAAGCTGAAATAGCACCAGAATAACTTCTTTAACCGCATCTTCTTTAATTACTGCCGATTTTTCATAATCAGAGTGAACAATGAAAATGGCAGGAGTTGAGGAGGCTGTGTATCTTGTGAAAATGCAGAAAAGTATGTGTTATATTAGAGCATTAAACCAATCCTGTCACAGCAAAAGAGAGTATAATCCTTTTCTTCCTACTAATGAGAGAAACTGACAATGAGAATCACCATAATGTGCACAGTAGATGCAGTGAATGAACGTAGGATACACCTGGCAGCCATCATGCTTAAATAGAGTTAACAGAGTTCAATTTAAGTATAACCTTTGACGTAGGAGTGCCATCAACAAAATGGTGTAGAGTGGCTTTAGTGTCTATTACACAATCCAAGATCAAATCACCCATTTAGTTTTGGAGTTTTGTTTCAAATTCAATTTTTTAAATCATACTTAAGATTGAATCATGACTCATTTTGATGCAATACTGTGTCGTATAATATCTAACCTAATACATAACTACCATGATGCATTATTACACAAACAATATATATCAGGTTGTATAGGAGTACTTTGGGTTTGAGTGGATGATCACTTTTTTAGTCTCTGTGTGTGTGTTTGTATATTAAAAGGAGGCCTCCAGCATCATTTGAAGTCAAAAACCACAACACACAGTCATGAGGTAGCATGCACACTGCTCTGTTGGATCTCATGACAAGAAAGAAGAAGAGAGTAAGAGATGGCTAGATTAGTGTAAGGACAGAGAGGGAAATGGAAGGTGGCTAGCAAAAAATGGGAGTTACGAAAACTGAGCTCTGAATCAAAAATCAGATCTCAATGTTCCTCTCACATTCAGTAGAGGAATACAAATTTTGGTTTAACAGATTTGTTAATGAGTTTTTCAGCACTTGTATTCATGTGTGTTCAATCTCATACTGATATTAAACATATGCTAAGAAGAAGTGTAATGAGTCTGGGTAAGCGTATATTGATCACGCTGCTAAAACAAGATTAGGCCATGCTAGTTAGGCTGACCCCAGTTCCCAGATCAGACATTTGAGAAATCACTTAAGAAGCTGAGAAACCTTGACCTGGAGAAGGGTCAGAGATGGGTCGATTTTTTCCATCCAGGTGGGAATAACTGCAGTGCAAGAGGTGGAATTTGTTGGTATGCCGGTAAGAAAAAACTGTTTCTTGATACGCTTCTCAGAGTTATCGCTGTTTCATGTTTTAGTTCTATACTGTTATGTAGTGAACAGACAGGAGATCAGTCAATCATTCTGTCAGTCACTCATTGGAGAAAATTCCTCTTCTCAATGTGGTCCATTTGGTAGTCTGGCAAAACAGCTCAGAGCTGCTGAAGAGAATTGAAGCAGATAAGCAAGTAGCAAGACCACCTATCTGAGCAAGGTTTGGTAGTCAACCAGCATGGAGTTGCTGTTAACCAATAGCAGACCTGCACCACCCAACATTAACCAACTTGGAATTATCGCAGCTAATAACTATCGCTTACTAAAAAGTTCCATGTCAAGTTTTCTGGGTCTTTTGAGAATATGTTGCTGTAAGGTTTATAAAAGTTCTACAACATGTCAATATTTTAGGTGTAAAATTTGTTCTCTGAATGTTTTGTGAAAAGTCTTTAACATTGTGAAATGAACTATTATTAAATTATTATCTTTATTTTCAGAACAGTGCAGGGACATCATTTTTGTAAGCTTACAGCCTAACCTTTTAGGTAAATTACTGAACTTTCTGCTAAAATTCTCTGTGAGCTGGGATCCTGGCTTCAGGGCAGTGCGAGGCAGAAAAACAGTTAGCGTTATGCAGCACTCTGACCGAAGCTGCCCTATCTTTCGGCACTGGCTGATTGATTTTTCTCTGCTCTGTACTGGCACACCTTTGGCGCTCCCTCCATCTGTTGCCCTGGAAACGAGGCAGGAGCTTAGACTGTTGCTGTGCCCTTCGGATGGTTTTAACTTGCTGGAGGCATCAGGGTTAACGGCTAATCAGTGCCAGTTACCCGTATATTGAATGCTAGATGTGGTATTTAGCACTCAGTTCTAGCTCCTGGATTTGTATTGATGTAATCATGGAGTTCTCATCTGCGCTGAGCTTTCACTGTTAGCAACAGATTAGCTTTGCGTGCATTAATCCACAACACAGAGGTATTATTAGCGCTTATAATGTTGAATAAGGGCTTACGGCAGCACCTGTACGTAAGCTCTTTCTTAGGCTTTATTCCAAACACCAAACAAGCTTAAGTACTCCCAAGTTCTGTCTGTTGCTTATTGGCCGAGTACATGGTGTAGTTTACTTGAGTGTACTTGTGGTATTCCAAGTGTTCTTTAAGGTTATGGGAGGAATTCTAAGGCCATATTACAGAAAACTCCCAAATATGAAATCTTATCTTTTAGGTAACCATGGCAATTTCAGTAAGTATCTCACTCAGAATAAGAGCTATTTCAGAATAAAATTAACTATATTTATTGCCTTAGCCCCAGATAGGAAGGAATTTCTATTTCAAGCTTCCGTTTCTACAATTAGAAGTTCCACTGAAAATATAAAAATATATTTATAGGACGTTTCTGTAATACGGTGACCACTGGGCAGACGCTGCACATAGAATTACAGTCTCAGAAGCACACACAAACACACAAACAGACTTGAAGTGTTAACAGATTGTTGGCAGATGTTTTTGGGTATTCATGGTAGCGGATGTGGACTTTGAGGTGTTCTAACATACATGGAGGGTGTGGTGGGAACTTATTTTGAGCTAGCAAGCATGTGCCACCTAACTCAGAATTTCTTTCAGAATTTCGGCTATATTAAGTAAAGCCATTACAATATTCACAGAAGCCAACCTATCACCTTTTATCTATTTTTAATAAGAGAATTGTATAATAGGGTTTATTCAGAGAGGCCCATATGACAGTATTTAAGGTGTGTTGTGTGTCGAGACAGTAGTTCTCAAGGCGGGGTCTCTACATTGTCATCAGGGAGCCCTTACTTTTAAAGAATGTAAATGATGTCTGAGAACTTAGACAATTAGTTGCTCAAATTATAGGGAGGAACCTTGAGAGAAACTCCCCAATTCTACTTCTCCTTGACCCAACCTTAATCCTTGTACCTCTAGTCTTCATGGTTTAGTATCTTTTAAAGGTTATCCCGGAGGAAACACACACAGACACAGGGAGAACAAGCAAAACTCCACACAGAGAGTAACCCGAACTCAGGATTGATTCAAGGACCCTGGAGCTGTGACACTACTTTATTAAGAGACTTTTTTTTTTGCATATTTTCTGCTCGACTGAAATCACATATACACATCAAGTTAGTGTACCTGTATTTATTTTTTGACCAGGAAAATCCCAACACGACCTGGTTTGAATTTTGATCACATTTGGTACTTAACCATCAGTATTAGTCTCTAAAAGTGAGTAATCTTGTATATCAGTGAAGCTTGGTTTGTTTGAATGTGGCTCCATTTCTGCCAGTCAGTATTTTTGACTTATAATGTATGTTTACCGATGCAAGTCATTCTTCAGTTGTTCTCGACAAACTGCGATGTATACTTACTGCAAAATGTCTTGAAATATCATTTGGAAGCTGTTAAACCTTTTATTTTTGCTTATTACTCCTGAATACTATCAGCTGTATCACTGTATGCTGTTGTATCTATTCTTTGAGTAAACTGCATTATGTAGATTAACACCAGTGAAGTGATTTTAAATCTGAGAGGCAAAGAGAAAATGTACGAGAGAGAAGGAAGTGGAAGTTGAAAAGTGTGATACACACAGACAAATATTAGGTTGTGTTATGGCATGTGTGAGTGTTCCCTCCTCCGGGCTTTTTCTCCCTGGCCTTCTTCCCCAGTCCTTGTGTTTCCCTTAGCAGTCCTGACTAAGAGTCCTGAGAAAAATCAATAAGGGGTGAGCATGGTGGGGAGGAGAAGCGTAACCCAGGATGCCTGGAACAGATGGACATGGCTGTGAAGTGTGAAAACTGAACTACTTTACGCATGGCTGTGGACACAAAGCTGATGCGCTGAGATGGAACATGGCTTTGTGTGATTAATAAATGAGAGCTGGTCATCTGGGATGCAAACCACATATGTGACAATGGCATTGGCATTTTACTGTCCATTATATTTACCCAAATTTCTGTAAAGCTTAATGGAAATAGAATGAAAACCTAAATATGGAAGTAAATACTCTGTTTAACCCTTTATATATGCATTATGATACCATTGTTTGAAAAATGGTTTGTACGTGTTTTTCTACTTAAAATACAATAACTAAATGTAACCAATATATTTTTTTGTAAATATATTTTTTTTTAATTTTGAGGGATTATTTCAACATATGCTGAAATCTTTTCTCCACCATGTTGAAATATGTTGTATAATATATTGATAATATATTGCAAATATATGATATGCTATACTACATACGTATATAAGAGAGAATATATGCCGCCTAGTGACAGTGGCTCCTATATGGCTCCTGGTGAAGCAGTTTAATATATTTTAGCTATAATATTTCATTCTTATCAGAAGGTATTGATTAATTCTCTATAAGAGCAGCTCTGACTGTAGTTCCAGCTGTAATTCAAATAATAGGTTTATATTAATGCGCTTGTTCTAATATGTTATTGTGTATAGTGCCAGGTCATTCACAGAGACTCTTATTGTGTCCGTGCCACATAATCTAAGGCTAATTAAAACACCTGCTTTTTAACAAAGAAAATGTTATAATTGTTGATATGATTAATTTTTCTGTACGGAGACAGTTATTTAAGTTTATGGAGGGAGTCTTCGGTATCAGTGCTTTGTAACAGTAAGTATTCACAATTAGGTCTTCAGGACAGGGGATTTGTACTTTATTCTGGTTTCTTCACAAACTGACAAACTTCTTTTTTTTTGTCCTATTCAAGTGAGAGAAAAAGAGAGGCTGGTGAGGGAAAGACTGATATCAGGATAACAGGAACTAACTTGTCTTGTGGTCATTACAGTTTAAATGTAGCTATGTAACTATAATGTAACTATAAATGGATAAAAGGTATATGTTTTTGTTAAAAAATTTAATCATTTGCAAATTGCGGTGGTACAAGAGGTACAAAAAACACTGCTTTGTATGAGTGAATATAGTTTTTTTTTTATAGGTTATAAAACATGCATAATAGGTAGACTATTGTATATTACAATGCATATAGAAGCAGCGTAAAAAGCAAAGTAAAGGACAGGATTATTCAATATTTTGATAGTTTGCAGGATATTTCAGTATAATTCTGTTGCACAAGGGGTGGTCTCTGTGTCAGAGAGGGGGTGAATTCAGCAGACAGACACTTTTAGTACAGTCTGAGATGGAAATGTGCTGCCCAGATGTCAGCAGTCTTGGTGGGTTAGAATTTTGAGGAAATAAACAACAGCAAACAGGAAAAGATGAAGTAATTGAACTGCCACTCGTGTACACACACACACACACACACACACACACACACAGAGAGAATCAATTCAAAAGCAATTAACATGTGTGAGACTCTCTCTCTCTCTCTCTCTCTCTCTCTCTCTCTCTGTCTTACACCTTTGGTTTCTGTTTGGGTTCTGTTTTCACACTCACACTCTCAGTGTGTAATTCACATACCACCTCTCCTCCATTTTGTTACTCTCTCTCACTCTCTGCTGATCCTCTCGCTACTCTCATTCCTGCTAAAAGTACTGTAGTGTTGTGACACTAGACTCTATTTCAGCTTTCTGTGCAGTGTGTGTGTGTGTTTGTGTGTGTGTGTGTGTGTGTGTGTCCTCATGCTCAGCATTAATGAATGGTTGCTGGGTAGAACAGTAGGCACAAAGAAGGAATGTGTTAATTATTAATGGAGCTTCTTTCCATTTGTGTGTGACTGTGTATGTTTGCTCTTGTGTGCACTGGCATGTGTGCGTGTCTCGACTGTGCAGAGTAGCCAAGCAGAAAATCTGCATGACGGTGAAGTTCCTGTAAGGTACAAAGGAAATATTAACACTGATGATGAGCTGGTAGACCGTGATAAAATGGTGTATGGGGGATGCCTTGTCATTTTTAAGTGCTTCATTATCTACATTTTGATTAGCGCACATTTAGTATGAGTGTGATGTAGCAGTGGATTTGACAGCAACAATCACGTCACTGATCCCTGGTGTTATGACGCAGAGTGTTGAGTGTTACAGTGTTGCAGGAAGTGCTGATGCACTGATGGAGCCATTAGTCCACTGATCTCTGACCTCTATTTAGCCAGGTCTTTTCCTAGTATCAACATTGCAAATGAACACAGTTTTAATGGTTAAAAAAAACTTAATATATTAAAAGCCTGTCGGTGAAAGTGCAAGCAGTTTAACCTTTCAGTCCTACAAACCACAGTACCTACTCTAAACAGAAAAACTATAAATAGATAAAATATAGAGCACTTGTTCAGTATTTATGCCAGATATACTTACTAGCAACACTGAAAGTGCAGAAGATGAGTGCTGGGGCAGCTTATCCTTCAAACAGTCAACACATTTTCCTTATAGGAGAGCACATCAGCTTAAATTAATTAATTAATTTATAAGACAACTAAAAATAGCAAATTGAAAGCATGATAGTATAGTTTATATTCCACATTATATCACACGCATTACAATTTCATGACCTTGATTTAGTATCTTGTGGCCACACTGTTGTGTGAACAATTAACAGTTAGAATGCAGAATAAGAAGATTAAATTAAGTAGTAGGATAAACTGGATCAAGTGCTCTTTTATAAGCTGCTGACTAAAGAGGGTGGAAGCCTGATTGTTAAATTAAACTAACTTTGCAGAGATTAATGTGATAATTGCAACTAACAATATTCATACAGCAATATATTAGCAATAATTTGGCAATACTAGTATTTTTTATCATGAAATTGCTACATCATGTTACATCATATTACATTTGATAGCAAAGAAAAAAAAACAGAAAGATCTATTTCTTTCTAAAGTTCACATTTCCTATCCCTGATTTTTGTGGGGTTGAAAGGCAAGTGATTTTGGTCTAGACGCTATTCAATACCCTGTTTTTGATGCTTCTACTCAAGAAAAATCTTGTGAACTGCATGGAGGTAATCTGCTTAATCTAAATTGGGACTCCAGAAACCAATTGACTTAAACAACTGTCTAACTGAAATTTGAATACATGCAACTTGTCTACATATTGATATATTTTATGGCCCTCTGTGAATAATTAGCCACTGACAAGCTTCGGTGTTCATAGCCATTTTCCATATCACTTCACAGCTAGCCAAATAGTTAACATAAGCTAATGTAATAGAATTTCTGAGGTAACTTTTAAGCTATATTCATATATTCATTACTTATACTCACTCATTTACTCTTGTTTGCTAGCCTGCTGGCTAAGATCCATTAGGGTGCCATGATTTATTAAAACAATATTTATAAATGTTTATCATAATGTCATAATATCAGTGTAGATGGCTAACATGAGCTAACGTGACAGGGTTTCTAAAAAGATTTTGAAATTACATTTGTAAGGTAATTTTTAAGCCATATTTATGATCTTCACTGCTAGTGCTAGTCAGTGCTAACAGAAGCTTACTTGACAGGATTTCTTAGGTACTTTTTAGGTACTTTTTGAATGTTGTTGTCTGCTGGCACTGTCACTAACATAATCACTTGTCATGAGTTGAAAAAAGTCTCGAAGTGTGTTATGGTTTGTTTCAAATTGTAGTTACTATGTTTTTCCCTTTTGTCTTACTCTGTTCTCATGCAGTCTGCAATGTTAACATAATTCCAGTGGATGTATAAATCACAGCCTGACTGACCTATTAAAGGTTTGTGGGAATGAAAGCAGACACAGGGCTTTTGTTATATATTACTCGCTCAGTTCAACACGTGGGATCGTCATATAAACACAGGAGAAAACAATAGTGGCACGGGCCGCCTTCTTTGGAAGAGAAAGAGCTGCCTCATCCAAATACTGAGGTCAGGAATTTCCAAACGCTCAGTTGCTGCTAAAAATAGCTTGACATATGTCACCATTATAGATTTTACTCCTCCTCTGTCTCACATATATACATGCAGCAGTATTTGGATTATGGCTCAGACTGTGTACATTATGACTGAATGGCAAGATTATGTCTAATAAATATTTGACTGAGTTTGGGGGCACCCAGAAAGGTCTCTTAAAAATAGTGATTAGTGTCCAGGCATTTTATATAACTGTATAGCTGTATAGAGTTGTATAGTTGTATATAACTGTATAACTGTATAGAGTCGTATAGCTGTTATGGCACACTTTATCCCTTATGTCCTAGTTATAAAGGATGTACATGATGATAGTTATGCGCAATACCATTTTAAAGTTCTCTCTTTCTCTGTTGTGTGTTGTGCAGGTGCCACCAGAGACATCGGCTCAGCACTGACCAGGATGTGTATGCGCCACCGCAGCATCGAGGCCAAACTACGCCACTTCACCAAGTACGACACTGCCTGTTCTGTCTTTTTTTTTTAAAATAAGGGCAGAAGTTCATGTTCCTTACTTTGTATCAGTGTTCCATCTTTAACACACATCTGAGTTAACTCAGTACCAAGATCTTCATGAGGTTAAAACAAATACGCTAACAAGGGAATCTTACACTCACCATCCACTTTAATAGGAACACCTGTGCACTTGCACATTTATGCAATTATCCAATCAGCCAATCATGTGGCAGCAGCATAAAACATCAAATCATGCAGATAAAGGTCAAGAGCTTCAGTTAATGTTCACATCAAACATCAGAATGAAGAAAAAGTGTGATCACTGTGAATAACACTACAGTCTCTAGAGTTTCTACAGAATGGTGTGAAAAACAGCAAAAAACATTCAGGAGTGACAGTTCTGTGGGTGGAAGTGCCTTGTTGATAAGAGAGGTCAGAGGAAAATGGCCAGATTGGTTTAAGCTGCAAGGAAGGATGTAGTAATTCATATAATCACTCTTTATTACCATGGTGAGTAGAAACTGCTGGGCATTGGCTCACCGAAGATTGAAGCCTGGAAAGAGACCAGGTGAGATTTTTTTCTAATTTTCAACTGTCCAGTTTGGGTGAGTCCGTGCCTGTGATAGCCCCAGATTTCTGTTCTTGGCTGACAGGAGTGGAACCTGGTGTTGTCTTCTGCTGTTGTAGCCCATCCACTTCAAGGTTTGATGTTTTGTGCATTCTGAGATGCTTTTCTGCTCACCACGGTTGTAAAGAGTGATTATTCGAGTTACTATATCCTTCCTGGTAGCTCAAACCAATCTGGCCATTTTCCTCTGGCCTCTCTCATCAACAAGATATTTCCGTTTTAGGCATTGTGCTGCTGCCAGATGATTGGCTGATTAGAGAACTGCGTGAATGTGTATGGGTAAAGTTGTTCCTAATAAAGTGGATGGTGAGAGTATATTCGTAGTACAAGTGGACTCCAAGAGCAGATCTATGACCTTTGTGACAGTTCTAGTGTTCCACATCTCCATGTACTTTACTTTTGTGACATAATCAGTATATTTTTACATCCAGGCATATACTTTTATTATATTTTAATCCTGTTATGCACTAGCAGAACAGCAGACATCGTCGTTGTGCTCTCAAGCATCATTGCTAACACATATGCTGTCTGAAATACACACCAGCGCAAAATCTGATACTGAAGGCCAGAGAAGTGCACACACACACACACACACACACACACATTCTTGCACCTTATTTGAAGACATCTGTTGTCAATTTCCATTGACGAGTTAATGAATGGAAGCTCAAGTACCTTTAAAGCCACATTATAAACCTTTTCAATGATGCACATCTCTCACTGGCTGATAAATTCCGCTTACATCGACAAAGTCTATAATGGCGGAGTTAAAAAATAAATGATGATGTTGATGATGAGGTTTCTGTTAAAAGAAGGGGTCGACCTACCCTAAATATAGTCTTGTTCTGTGTATGATGTTTGCTTCTACATACAGAAATATTCAAATACTTTCTTCCAACAACATTGTAATTTGCATAAGCTGCTAATTTATAAATGACTCATTTTGTAAAATAGCAGGGAAACTGTATTTAAAATTTTCAGTTGGAACTATATCATCATTTACATAATTTTCATCTTACTGGTAAAATTCAGCCATAGACTGTTACCCTACAATATACAACCATTTATCTTGATTCCAGCTGTGTACGATAGCTCCCATAACATTCAGCTACACAGTTCATTTTTACGCATTACAATAAATCATATTATGTTATAAATATGAGGCAGATATTTATATTGTGTGTATATGTTTACAGAAATGTTTTGTTTTATTAGCTACATTAGCCTTGTTCCTTCAGTGCAAAAAAGCATTTCTCATACACTAGTCACAAATTTAGACATTTTAATAAAAATCATACTTTGACCAGGGTTTTTGCTATGAAATCATCCTGAGAAACATGATAAAATAAAATGTGAGTCTCTATCATCTGATCTCCTTCCACCTCTCTTTTTTCAGTGCTCTGATGGAAAGCCTGATCACTCCTCTACAGGAGCGGATTGAGGACTGGAAGAAAACAGCCAATCAGCTGGATAAAGACCATGCCAAAGGTTACTCACAGTGTGCCTTAAACTAGCACAATTTGCACATATTTGAACGACAACATTTGTAAAATGCTTAATACTAGACATTGACATGTTTGGCATATTTCTCATTCTTGCCGCAGAGTATAAACGATCTCGCCATGAGATAAAGAAGAAATCTTCAGACACTATGAAACTACAGAAGAAAGCAAGAAAAGGTACGAGCTCTATTTTTTCAGATGTAAACAGAAGCTTGAAATGAATAAACTAGCCAGATCTATAATATTGCATTTATATGATTATTACAGGGATAGAAACACTTTCGAGGTTCCTTTCACACTTGGCTAACAAACTTGTTCTTATTTTTTTTTTTTTCCTGATGCCAGCACACACTTTACATATAATCACATTTCACATGTAATCCTAAAATAAGAATTCTTTTAAAAAAAAGCACCAGCACCTGTTTTTTGGTCACAGCAGAGACCTTTTTAGCAAACATGGAGACTTGGTGAAAAATTAGTTGTTGAAGTGAGACATGTTGATTTGAAAATATTGCATAGCCAATATCACAACATTGTAACGTAACTAAAAATAACAACATTTGCTAATTTTGGGACGTTCGTAGTCGTTCGGTTACAGTCAAGTCGCACAAGCAGCTTCTCTTCTCACAGCAAACACCAACACACTGCTCACTGAATTAAACCAATTGTAATGAATCTTTATTTAATACTGATTATAATAAATCTAATAAATAATAATAAATCTAGATAGCAGTCTAGGCTAGTTACAGTAATGAGCCAGGGCTAGCTAGGAAAGGTTATGTTTAGAGTTGTTAGCAAGCCAGGCTAGTTGTTAGCTGATACTAGCTAGGACTGGTAAGAGCATTGTTACAGTAGCAATGGTTTTTCATATCCTTTCACAAAAGGTACTCTGGCCAAAGCTTTTTTAGATAGATAGATAGATAGATAGATAAAATAAATTCTAAGTGTGAAAGTACTCTTAAACATTACAAACTGTTTGCTTAACACCATGCAGCAGAAGATGTATGTTGCTATTCCAGTAAAATATATGCCATTACAATTAAAAAAAAAATTCTCAGAGGCTTCAATTAATGTGTTCTTTACTGATGTTAAGTATATAAAAGATTAGCTTTCGATGATTGATGAAATAAAAACTGTTCTTGGTAGATGAAATTCTGGAGCTCAGCAGCAGGTATTGTGGATCTGGATTCTGTGGTTGCATGTGATTATCTCTTTATGCACAATCTAATCTGTAAATGTTTTAGCAGAAATGTCACCATATCAGAAAGGGTTGAGGGTGCCGTCACCTCGAAGTGTAGTCCAGCAGATTAAAACAGCACATATAGGAACATGCTGTTTCTTCTCTAATGTCTATTAGACATGATGGACAGATACTTTTTTTCATAAAGGTGTTTATATGCAGTGTGCAAGCTCATCCTGCAGAATCTCACTGGGTTTCTCCTGTGAATGCAGTGAAGAAAACTGTGGTGCAACACCTCTGCCTGGTGGTTCATCAGTGTAACTGCAGCTCAAACATCATTTGTTGAGCTCTTATCTGTGCAGCCAATAATTTGGGCTCTTGAACAGAGGATAAGTGTATGTGTTACTAGGAAGACTAAGGAATGCTGCAGTTTTATGTGGAAATATGCATATCTGAATTCATTGTGCTGTTCTGCTTATGTATATATCTCAACAAGCCATATGCTTTATAATGATTTAGGTTTCATGTTGTATATAGTATAGTCCAAGATGAAAGGTTGGATTTTTTTATTTTGGCTGATTTTTGCTTTAATAATCCCAAAGCCCTTTGGCTGTGAAATGATCTGTGATGGCTTCTTTATACTAACCTTAACATGGAGCTCTCCCTCCTCTCTCCTTCTCTCATCATCTCTCATGTCCTTTTCCCGAATGCCCCTTTCCATCCTCCATTCTTCTCTTGTTCTATCTATCTATCTATCTATCTATCTATCTATCTATCTATCTATCTATCTATCATCCTTTATAGAACTGCAGGGTAAGTATGATATTCCCCAGAAAGCTGTGACTCTTTCCGTAGCTCTAGCTTGCATTCCACTGTGCTTTTTAACACGCCTTTGTCAACTTTCCATCACCTCTTGCTCTTAGAGAAGTGCTTAATATTTAAAAAAAATGGCTTCATGCTTTCATGCCAAGTTTTAAGTAGCCTACTGCTCAATATACTGTATACATACGCAATAATCTAAAATAATCACTTTATTAACAGTACTAAGTAGCTACCTAATTAGTAAACAAATGTAAATATACTGTAGTATACTGTGTACAAATATGTGTATTTGTTTAAAAAAATCTTCAGGGATTCTTTGGATAGTTAAGGGTTTTACTTGGAAATCTCTCTGCAAACTGGAGAACACTTCAACCTATTTCTTATGTGTATATATTTATAGCAAAGGAGATAGGCACACCTCTAAAGTAGATCAGGTGAAAATGTTAATCACCTTATATGTGTGAAATCACTCCTTATCCTCAGTATAGTGTATGGCTTTGGAAGATATAATATTTTGTAGTTAGAAAAGTGTAGTATAGAATATTCAGTACTCTTATGAAAAATGCAGACAGTGTCCAAGTGGGACCAAAACAAACAAACAAACAAACAAACAAACAAAAAACCCTGGAACACAGAATTGTCAGAAATGCAACATTTCAGTGCTCTTAATAGTCTGTTATGTAAAAATGTGAGAATGTAACCATTGCAATTAGCATAAATATTGGTTTAAACTAGGCATTTATTTGTCTTATTAAGCTAAAATAAGAAATGTAAATAATAATACAATAAGTGACCATAGTTGAAAAGTGAAAACACTCAAGGTCATGTCCCAATATAAAGAATTAACAGATAATAACTCACAAAGATTTAAGGTAAAAATGCCTTGTTTTTATTATTATTTGTATATCAGGGTACTTCATCCCATATATCAATCCCTCCCCAATAAGAGTTTAATATATGCTATCATACACAACATTGTGGTACCGTGATACAAAGCATCAGAAAATAAAATCACAATATAATATTTTTAACCATATCACTCAGCCTTCAGGATATTCCACTAGCCCTGAGCCAATAAACGATTAGTTAACTTATTAACAAGCTGCTAATCCACAGTTAAAAGTGTGTGTAGGAAGAGTGGTGGATTCAAAATGCAGTGCATTGTGGGAGACAGAGGGCTGGGACAGAAGGAGACACAGCTAGTAAAGCTGCTTCCAGGGAAATGAATGGCAGTCGTGACCACGGCACGTGACAACTAGTTCTTTGAATTATTTTTTAGTTTTCAAGAGACTTCTCATGTGATTATAGGTAGTGCACTTTCTGTTAGTGAGGGGAAGTCAACAAGGGCGTGTTTAAAACAGTACTGGAATGCAGAGTTTCACTTTGCATGGTGTTCTCCCTTTCTTCTAACTAAAAATATGGTGGCACACAAAAATTCAGACTCCCTGGCCTAGTCCTAGCTGTTGTGTTTGCTTCAAGCCTTGCTTCTTGCATCAGTAGCTGCTTGTCAAAACACTCTTTGGCTACATCATCAACTATACATCCTCACTAAGTGTTACAGCCACAATTAGCAATTTGCATGAGTTAACAGTAACATGCTTAGATGTTTCAGAGATTTCATTTTGCATAGTGAGAGTAGAAAGTGCTGGGATCTGTAGTCCGTTTGTCTCCCATCAGCTGTGTAGACGCTAGTCAGAATGGATTAGTGTATGTGTTCATTTTGTATTGTGACTGAAAAAATGACAATGTCGTTTTCACATGTCATATTTTCTTTCTACTCTTGTCCACTCTCTTGCTCTGAAACCCTCACTGTGATATTCATGACCTTTTCTCCTTACCTCAAATTGCTTTGGCTCTTCCACTCTATTCTTATTACTTCTTATTGTCCCCATGCCTCTTCCTTCTGTTTTCTACACCTCTTTCCATCTGTCCTCTGTCCTCTGTCTGTCTTGCACTCTGTCCCTCCGTGAAGGCCGTGGAGACCTGCAGCCTCAGTTAGACAGCGCCATGCAGGATGTGAACGATATGTACTTACTGATGGAGGAGACGGAGAAGCAGGCAGTACGGCGCGCTCTGGTGGAAGAAAGAGGACGCTTCTGTACCTTCATCAGCTTCTTACAGCCTGTAGTGGTGAGACTCCTGTAAAATAGTTATTACTCTACATACTACACACTGGGCTGAGTTTTAATATGAGTAGAATGCATAGCATACAATTTTCAACACAGCCAACAATGTTAACTTGATTCCTTAGGCCTCCAAGTGGTCATTTAGAGAACTGCACTTGACTTAATAAAATATTAAAACAATACCAGAATGATGACAGGTATTCCTCAAACAGGAAAATAATAATGTAAAAAACTGTGAAGAAAAAAGTGGCAAGCAGTGTCTTTACTACTAGGAAGACTAGCCAATAAACTGAACATATGTTAGTCAACTTTAGTACTGACTATTTTATCTGTTATTCTTTTCATCCATCAGAATGGAGAAATTGCCATGCTGGGAGAGATCACACATCTGCAGGCTATTATTGATGACCTCACTGTGCTAACGACTGATCCCCACAAACTGCCTCCCGCCAGTGAGCAGGTACAACATGCTCAGGCCTCCAGTTCAGTATGGCAGTGCAGCAATGGCAGAGCTTTAGCACTATTTCTGAAAACTTTATTCTTTTTAGCCACTAAGTTACATTTTGTGGTAAGATCATTCTGGGAAGGTTTTATGGTCTTTTTAAGATCTTTCTTTCCACATGTTTTTAAGTGAGGTCTGAGTTTGTGCACAAGACTGAGTATAATTGTGGCTAAATATCACCAATAATGTTTTTATAATCATTTATCACTAATAATATGTTGTTACATTTCACAAAGATGGAAAGTTGGTATAGTGAGAAAGAGAATATACATAAATTGTGAGGGGCACGGTGGCTTAGTGGTTAGCACTGTTGCCTCGCACCTGCGGGGTTGGCATTTGAATGGCATTTCCCAATTATCCATAGTGTGTGAATGGGTGTGTGAGTGTGTGTGTGTGTGATTGCGCCCTACAATGGGTTGGCACCCTGTCCGGAGCGTCCCCTGCCTTGTGCCCTGAGTCCCCTGGAATAGGCTCCAGGCTACCCGTGACCCTGTGTAGGATAAGCGGTATAGAGAATGGATGGATGGATGGATGGATGGATTGACATAAAATGTAATGGAAACTAATTAATGACATACTAAGTGTTCCTGTATCTCTGTGGATTTATGTCTATGGGCAGTGGTCTTTTTGATTATAGGGCAACCTCTTCAGTGTACTGTTCTTTTATTATGATGCAGTATATGCAATGGTTAATATATTTTAAAATGAAGGTTATATCTTATTAATGGTTATTATATGTAATATAGTAACTTGTTTATAATAAGTTTTATTACATATTTAATCTGGTTTCTTTATGGTGCCTGATGGTAAATAGGTTTATTTTTATTTTCCTCTTGTTACTTTCACAGACTTACTGTAGATGCCATGGTAGTTATGGCAATTATGGCGATTGTACACTATATAGCCAAAAGTATGTGGACACCTGACCATCACACCCATATATGTGCCTGGTGAAGTTGGTGCACCCTTTGCTTCTATAACAGCCTCCATTCTTCTGGGAAAGCTTTCCACTAGATTTTTGCATGTGGCTGTGGGTATTTGTGTCCATTCAGAGATAAGAGCATTAGTGAGATTGAGTGCTTTATCTCAAAGGTCTTTAATGGGGTTGAGGTGCAAACCACCGAGTTCTTCCACTTGTCTTTATGGACCTCACTTTGTGTACAGGAGCATTGTCATGCTGGAACAGGTTTGGACCTTTTAGTTCCAGTGAAGGGAAATCTCAATGCTACAGCATACAAAGACATCCTAAATAGTTATGTGCTTCCAACTTTGTGGCAACAGTTTAGGAAAGGCCTAAATAGGGGTGTGATGATCAGATGGCTGCATGATTTTTGGCTGTGACATTACTATGATTTTTTTGAGGGAACTATGTTACATGGTATTTTATTCTTTGTTTAACATAACAGAAAAAAGAGTACTCAATTTAAACATATTTTATTGGAAACTGTGCTGTGACAAATACTGGGATTTGTCTTTATTTCCCATGTCAGGTGATAAAGGATCTGAAAGGTTCAGACTACAGCTGGTCCTACCAGACACCTCCATCCTCCCCTAGTAGCTCTGGCTCTAGAAAAAGCAGCATGTGCAGGTGAGACGAGGAGAGATCAGCCTTCCTGAGTTTATTTGAATGTTACTGTTGTATATGTATACGTCTTTTGATTGTGCAGTTTTAAACCTGCAGTTGCCTTTAAGTGACATGTGTGAAATGGTGTCTGTGTGTGAGGGGAGTTCTGCTAAAGTGGTGCTTGCATGTTGATCTACCTGCTGCTCCAGCCCACACATCGTGTTCATTCGGTTTCTGTATTTCGGATGCGTGTTAACATATCAGTGTGTGATCCTCTTCCTGTCTGGGTGCCCATTACAAACAAACCATTAGTGGCCCATCCTGAGTGGTCATATGAAACCATAATTACCTGTGAGGGCCTGTTACTGAACTGTGGGCTGTTGAACTGTAATAATGTGTTACAGCGGATGTAACCTGACATGGTTTATGCCTGTCGATTTTGAGACAAATTACTCTGCCTCAGTGCCTAGTGCTCAGTGCATTGTAGTGAACAGTAGTAAAATTATGTCCCTGCAGATTGTTTTGCACGTAACATTAAGCCCATTTAATCCAATGGGTCACAGCTGTAATCATCCTAAAGCTAAATTATTAGTAGTCTTTTAATTTTCTTGAAATAATGTGGGGGGTATAAAAACTTATCACTTATACTTTAGAAGAAGTCTGTGTCAGATTTCTGAATAAAGAAAGTAAGCAAGGAAAGAAATACAGCAGGCCGTACTGTTATAGGAAAATAATTAGGAAAAAGAATGTGGTTATGTGTTGCAAAGCAGAGTTTTTTTTTTCCTCTTGTATCAATGAAAATTTTTAACATGTATTATTTATTAAATAGCAGAAGATCATGTGTTATATCTACATATAGTAATATTTAATGCGGTCTAGCTTCCACAAAACAAGTTAGTGCCTGTTACCACTTATGTTATAAGCAACTATAAATAGTGGTTCCCTCACCAGCCTCCTTTTTTTCTCTCGAAGTTCATAAGACAAAACAGAGAGCTTTATTTTTCATTTCATTTTCCCAAGAAACCACAAAACTCTCTGTCCTGACTTTCCCGTGTCTGAAAACTGAGTAGTGCTGACACTGGAGACTCCTTCCAAAATGCTAAATAAACGTCTTCTATGTGATATAAACATTAATACGGTTTATAAATCCATTTATGTGGCGCGTCTGCTGTACAAATCCCTGTGTAGTTTGTTGCTAAAGAAATGATAAAATATTAGAAAAAGCATGTTAGAAAATTTAAGATAATTTTAAAACAAAATAGCTCTTAATTCTCTAGCACAACAATTATATTCACAATATTTCAGCTTGCAGCTAACAGGTCAAGCTAATAAATAAATCTTAGAGAAATTAATTGAGGATTGGACTGGGTTAGGCTCTGCTGTGTCGAATGGAAGTGCCATTGTGTGTCCATGTATGTGTGTATGTGTGTAGCCTTGCATGGAGGTAGAGGAAGTGTCCCTGTGTGGACAGCTGCCATGCTATCCATGCCAGGCCCTGTGTCCTATACAGTGTCAGCTCATACCTGAGTGTCTCTCGTTCTTACACTCTCTCCAACCTGTGTGTCTTCCATGTTATTCTCCTTCCTCCCCCTCTCATCCCCTTCATAAACATTACACACTCACCATTTATGTTCCTCTGGCTTTTTATAATTTTTCTTATTGCATCCCACCCATCACATCATGTGACATTCAATCGAAATGGTGTGAACTCTTTGTCATGTTTTTTGTTACTCACTTACTCCATTATTTTACCTCCATATATCCATTCATATTTTCTCATGCTTCTCAACCATCCTTTTTGCCATTCACACCTTTTTGAAATCCATTGCATGACTCATTATTGCCCAAACCATCCTAAATCCCACCTCCATACCTTCAACCCCCACCCGTCTGTGTCCTCTGTGCCTGCTGTGCCTCCCTCGCCCTGCAGCAGTGTGAACAGCGCCCACAGTAGTGCCTCTCGCTCGTCGGGAGGCTCGCAAACTCACTCACCCAGTTCGTCCTGTCGCTACCGCAGCCTGGCACATCCACCTCCAGGAGGTGCCCACCGCCTCAGCAGTGTCTCCTCCCACGACTCGGGCTTCATCTCTCAGGATGCCAACATCTACTCCAAACCCCCCTCACCCATGCCCTCGGACATCACCAGCCAGGTATCACAGTCTCACAACTAGAGAGTTACTACTCTCAAAGCAAGACACTGGTGAATACAGGTGAATAGGGTCATTAAAAAAAGAAAAAAAATCATAGTCAATCTTTGACAGCTGTTTGAAGATATTCATACAAGTATTTGTTATATTAGAACTTTTTTAAATAAAAAATGACACTTATTTATGCAAATGAAGTGTTGTCAAATTAAATATGCATAAATTTGCATGTTTCATAGAACAAAAAAATATTCTCTTTTGATGGTAAAATTAAAATATTTATTTTACTTTGAAGATGCACTCAGGAGAAAGAGTTTTACAGAACTGCTTTTTGGAAAATAATTTCTTTATTGTTTAATCAAGACAATAACATGCACTGTTATAACAAAAAGAAGAAACAATTTAAGGAAATTCCTGTGGAATATCCTTCTAACTGGGGATAGGTATGAACATGTAAAATTACGTTCTTTAACGGTTTTAAAAAATACAGTGTGGTTTATTGTGCTTAGGCCAGTTAGCATGGTTTATACGTTTTATAAAGGACATTGACATGCATATCATAATGGCACATAAATTGCCATATACATTATAACAGGAAAAATATATGACGTGACGTGATTGTGCCACGTAGGCGGAGCTTAAGCCTTCATCATAGTTGCTAAGTTTCAGATAATGTGGTGGTTGCGAGTGGACAAAAACAATGAAATAACCATTTTTCTCTTGTTTTAATATTTCTATTACTATAGTTTAAGAGAAGATTTGTTATAGATGCAGCTTATTCAAAATTCTTAATAATGGTTGGTGTGAGTAAAATTGGCCAAACTCTTGACAAGTACAGCACTGACACTCCTGCATTTCAGGATTTGTATGTGACTTGTTTGATGAGCATGATAGAATTCTAGGACACTTTGACTGTCCTACGAAATCACTAGACCTCAATTTAACAGAAAACCTGTTGGACTATCTGGTGAAAGAGAGAAATAGGCACATAGAAATTCTAGATGATTTGCACACCATTTTGGAAGAGGAACCATCTCAAAACACTGGTAGTATCCTTACCTGACAGGCATGGTGCTAGTATTATGGTGAAGGGAAACGTAACCATGTATTAAACAAAAAATGACACATGTGGCTAATGTTTTGTCTGGATAGCTTTTGGTTTATGTTTGTGTATGTCTCCCATGGTTCAGTGTGTAATTGTAAATCAGGGCTTAACTTCACGGGTCAAAATGCAAAGTGCAAATGCAAAATGAAAGAAGTCAAAATGCAAATGAGGCCAATGATGCAACCATTTTCAATGATATGAACAATGTTAATTGAATAACTAAGTGCAGTAATACGTATACTAGGAAGAATAGAGCCTATGATGTTTTCATGTGTTTTCGTGCTCTCTTTGTTCTTTAGAAGTCATCAAGTTCAGCATCTTCAGAGGCCTCAGAAACATGTCAGTCAGTGAGTGAATGCAGCTCTCCTACAACAGTAAGTACTCACTAACCAGCGTGTTCCACTAACCAGTGTGTTACTGGAGCTAAAAATTGACAGGGTGCTATGAGCATTTTCACACGTAAGCTGATTTTCTGTGAGAGCTGTTTTTGAAAGCTGATCTCTGATCCACCTGAAATCAGTAGTTGTCGAGTGAACTTGGGCCATGTATGAAAGCCATTTGCTGGTCAAGCCAAGTCTAACACCCTAACTGTACAAAAAGAAACATTCGGACAATTTTCGTTTTTTAATTTTTAGTCTTTTCCTTATAAAGACCAGCTGAATGTCCTCACAAGGTCATGTATTCCCATCATCATGAGGATATTTGGTCCTCACAAATGACTAAACTATTCACAAAAAAGTAAAGTAGCACATGTTCCATTAGCCCATCCTCTTTTGCTGTTATTTTTTTTTACCTCATTAGCATGTATCTTTCATTCTATGTGCACTAGGGTAACAGTTTTATGCATCCATGGTGTATTATATTCACTTTTTTCCCCATTACTACTAACCCATCATTTGCACAAATATTATCTCATCTATAGTATATTACTCAAAGCTGAGAAAATCTTTTTAAGTTGAGATATTTCAATATCATATGTATATAATATACAATTTGTTTATATATTTTGTTCACACACTATTTGCTTCATTTGTAAATGTGTTGATAGAATGGCAAATTGTAGGTATGTCATTCAGATGGTAGCACATCCTAACGCAATCCTTTTAATTATCACAGTTCTCCACAATTTGTCTTAACAATCGTAACACCTCATATTGACTTAAGTATTTTTGTTACTTCTTTCAGAAAAAACAACCATGTTTTCTTACATATAAAGAGGGATATAATATTTTTTAAGAATTATAATTAGACAAAAATAGGAAATAAAGGTATTTATTCATAAAACCTTATATATTCATTCCATTGTGCTTTCAATTTATTAATGTTAAGTATGCTGCCGTGAAAATGTGGATGGTTATGGTGCGGTAAGGAATTAGTGGATGCTTTGACCTCGACATATCTGTTCTGTGCCTTCTGACCTTTCTTGTCTTTTCCACTGAAATATTTGGTCCCCTCACTTGGCCTCTGCTTCCGGGTCACAAGACTATGGGATTGCTACCTACTCTCACTGTCTGAATCTTGTCTCTCCATTCCGCAGTTTGGCTCGTCCTTCGCTACCTTCCGCCCTGCTCTCTCTCACACTGGCTCCATCAGGCCTTTCTCTGTCATACTTCCTGCGTCCCCACCCTATAGTCGCTCCCCCGGATCCAACACTTCCTCTCCCACATCAAAGGTTCCTTGCTGGAAGGTTTGTTCCCATGGGCACAATTTCTTTGCAGATATTTTTTTGTTTCTTTTGCTTATACCTTTGCATTTAATTCGCTTGTCCTGAATAATGCTTATTTTCAATTGCTTTAATTTCATTTCCTGCTTAACTTCATTCATTACCTCATTTTGCTCCTTAACACAAGCCTTTTGTTTTTCCTCTATCCCGAGTTCAAATCTCTGTGCTAAGAGATTTGATAAACGGAGCAGGCCAAGGATGGTACGTCCTTTCCGGTCCTTTCTGAGTTCACTCGACTCTAATACCTATTGTACAGGCCAGTGCTAAATGCACACATCAAGAGTATTTGCGTGAAAGGACACTCAAACTGCTGGATAGTGGGCGGGTTTTTTTCTTATCCAAGAGAAAATGGATAGGTGGTTTATTACCATGAAATAACCGCTCTTACTCCTTCAGGATTGGTCCAAGGCAGGCTTGCATGAGCAGCCAGCAGCCAACACGCTCCAGAGGAGGAAGGAGACGAGAGAATCAGAATCATCGCCCCAGTCTCAAGGTTATACTGCGGTGCATCCTGATGATCCCCAGAGGCCCAGGATGACCCCTGCCACCATTGCAGCTAAGGTAATGTTCATAAAGACTAACAAAATGCCAGTCTAATCATGATTGCAGTAATATTCCTCCCCTTCCAGTGAAGGTGCTGCATAGACGTATGATGCTAATGAACTCTGATACTCAGGGACTCTTATACTAGTCTATACAGGCACCTTGATTCCACACTGAAGTTGTAAAAAACAACAGGCCCCTAGATTTAGTCAACTGATGGTGACATTAAGGTGCACTACAGACGACCATTACTTTGGATACGTACAGAGGGGAACCCTTCAGAGATCTCACTGTAGAGGACATAGCCATTATCCCTTCAGATCCACAGTGATAAAACGTATATAATGTATCTGAAATAAAACATTTTGGTGAGTTTGGTAGCCCAGTGGTGCAGCAGGTAGTGTTGCCGTCTCACTGCTGCAGGGTCCCTGGTTTGTTCCTGATCTCTCTCCTTTCCCCCTATGTTCTCATGGATTTCCTCCAGATTCTCTGGCTAACTCCCACCTCCCAAAAACATGCTGGTTGGGGAAGTGGTGACTTGAAGTTGCCCATAGGTGTGCATGAGTGTGTAAATGCGTGCCCATGGTGCCCTGTGGTGGGCTGGTGTCGTGTCCATGGTGTATTTCCCGCCTGACACTCTGGATAGCCTCTGGATCCACTGCAATCCTTGACAAGGATAAACTGGAACTGGAACCCCAACTGCACCCCAGGCCTCCTTACTCAACATCAGTGCTGTACCCCACTAATGCTCTTGTGGCTGAATGGGCAAATTCCCACAGTCATGCTGTCACATTCACTATGAATAATTTCCCTCCGGGCCACCAGAGGGCACCCTCAGTCACAGTTTTTGAATTTCTTCCTTTGTTGTCTGCCTCACTTCCTGTGTTTGGGCACACCTGTTTTGTGTTTCCCTAATTACGTACCCTATTTAAGTTCTGTGTTTTTCCCTCCTTAGTTGCTAAGCATTATGCTGTATTGTTACTGCTATGTTTGCATCATGAGTAGTGGTTTTGTTCCTGTTGAGTTCCCCTCCCCTCCCCTCCCCTCCCCTCCCCTCCCCTCCCCTCCCCTCCCCTCCCCTCCCTTCCCTTCCCTTCCCTTCCCTTCCCTTCCCTCCCCTTTCTTTTCCTTGCCTTAATCTCATCCTTTTCTTTTAGTTGCTCTAGTTTTTTTGGTTCTTTTTCTGTCTTTGTTTATTAGTTGTTTTACCATTAAAGACACTCTGCATTTGCGTCCGACTCCCTCGAATTGTGACACACACTCTAAAATCTATTGGAAAGCCTTCCCAGAAGTGTGGAGGTTATTGTAACAGCAAAGCAGAGACTAAATCTGGAATGGGATGTTCAAAAGCATTTATGGGTCATGATGTCCACAAACCTTTGGCCATATAGTGTATGATGTGTCTGTTTAATGGAGATAAAATAATGCTTTTTCAGTATTTTTTTGTTGAAAATATTTATTCAATATTCCAGCATGGTGAGGAGGTGTCCCCAGCAGCCAGTGACCTGGCCATGGTGCTTACTCGTGGCCTCAGTATGGAGCAGCAGAAGAGCAGCAGAGACTCCCTTCAATACTCTAGTGGATACAGCACTCAGACGACCACACCGTCATGCTCTGAGGACACTATTCCCTCCCAGGGTAAAGCACATGTTTATCACACACACACCTCTTACAGAGGGATGACTGGAGTCCACTAGTAAGTCCAGGAGACTGGACTTGTGGTCTAACATAGACATTCATTAGTTGATCAAATTGGCAAATAAAACAGTGGTAAGAAAGCCCAATGACAGCCATCAGATTGTGGGAAGCATTAGTGGTTGACCACTGATATTGTTTTTGTGCTGTATCTCACGTTGCTGGAACTAGTGTGCACTTATCAGAGCTAACTGCACATTGAAGTAGCCAGCTGTCGTCTTTGCAATGTGTTCAAATGGAACAGAAGTCTGCAGGCCATGGTTGGTGCCAATTCTTCCAATCGAAGCAACTAAAGCACTTATGCAGAAAGAGTGTATGCCAGGTTACATATATATTCTGTAGAACTGATAGAAAAACTGGAGTATAATGCTTTTATTCACTCTTGTTGGTCAAATTTTAATAATGCAATGATATGACTAAAATATAAGTGTGTTTGCTTTTCCATTTTTGCATTCCTCTGTCTTTCTTGTGCCCCTTCAGGCTCTGATTATGATTGCTACTCTGTAAATGGTGATGCTGAAGCTGATGGCCAGTCTGAATTTGATAAATCGTCCACAATCCCACGCCACAGCAATATTGCTCAGAACTACCGCCGCATGATCCAGACCAAACGGCCAGCCAGCACAGCTGGCTTGCCCAGCGCCATGGCTGCCCAGGGAGGCTCTGGTAGTGGGGGTGGAGGATCGGGCACTCCCGGCACAGCCACCATCCGCCGGACACCCTCCACAAAGCCAGGTGTGAGGCGCACCCTCTCCAATGCAGGCCCCATCCCTATCCGGCCACCCATAGTGCCAGTTAAGACACCCACCGTGCCTGACTCGCCTGGTGGCTACCCAGGGCCTCCAGCGCGTGTGGGCAGTGAGGAGTGTGTGTTCTACGCAGCAGATGATGCCTCTCCTGCTGCTATGGAGTATGTCAAGGCTTCACCGAAGCGCCTGAGCCTGCCCAACGCAGCTTGGGGCACAGCGGGTGCTGAGATGAGTGTGTACGGGCAGCCGGGAGAAGAAGACCAGCTGCTAGCCGCTAATCGTCACAGCCTGGTGGAAAAGATTGGTGAGCTGGTGGCCAGTGCCCAAGCCCTGGGAGATGGCCAGTACCCTTTTCCCTCACTGGCACCAGAGGGCCAGACCGATCCACAGAGTAAATGTCCCCCGCAGGAAGGAGAGGACATGCTGGTATCTATCCGTCGAGGTGTCCGACTGCGCAAGACCGTCTCCAATGACCGTTCAGCACCACGCATATTGTGACAGCTGTTAGAGAGATAAATGAAGGTGCAGTTTAAAAAAAAAAGCACTCCACGCGGACTCTGTAGAGAACCACCTATGAAAAGAAGAGGATTAAAAAAATTCAGTTCAATGTTTAAAAGAAGTCGTTATAGTAAGTAACGATCATGAGAAAAAAAATAGAAGTAAAATTCTAAATAACAACAGGCTCAGGCCACTGTAACTTGTAGCGTGTCTGGACGCATGTTTGTCTTATTAACACTACCCATCATGGCAGGATAGTCAGGCTCTAGCAAGACACTGGGCAGATGCAAGAACAAGGAATCGGGACATTAGGGGACAAGGATCTTCGAAAACACAAACATCCCCTAATTCTGGACTCCAGGAATTAGTGCTGGAAAAGCTCGTCTAATGAATGGAGGACGGTCGGGGTGCATAGTCTCGTAAAGAGACTCTCCCTGTATTTCGCCCAACTGCCACCTCCAGCTCTGTGACATCACACTGTCAGCTGAAACAATGGCAACAGAGCTGTCTGAGATTGGTCAGTGTGACTGTCAATCAGGCTGAAGATGAGCGGGGCTCTGCTGCAGGTCAGCTTGTGGTTTTGGAAATGATCTTCTTTTAGCAAACCTCTTTTAGCTTGTTTGTTTATTTCTAAGCAATTAATCTTGATTGCAGAACCTGAAGTTGAAGGTGTGTATATCAGGTGTATGTATTTTTTAGAACTGACCTAAAAAAAATGCCAATATAATGTGGAGCAATAATCTTTCTGTTCAAGAGTTGAAGAAAGACAGAATTAGAAGAATAGTTTTTAATGCAAGTAGGTGCAGAGGTTGTAGACAGGGCAAAGCCTTGGGTAATTTGGTTCTGGTTAAGATATTAGCGGAAGGAAGTGGAGGCCAAGAAAAGCAAATAGGAAAGCCAAGCACTTTGAAGACACAGTATTGGCCATTAGGGGTCAGTGTAGCTGCACTGTGTACAGTAAATGCTGAGAGGAGACGAGCTGCTTACCCTAAAGCAGGGGGCCAAACTCAGGGCATGTAGGGCTAAAGTCCAGCACAGTTTGGTGATTTGTGCATGCTGTTAAAGAAAGTAACATATTAAACAATCGACCATTTTTAGATAAAAACATCGCCTATTTACACAGCTGTCTAGGATCTACAGAGAAGCAGGTGATATAGCCAAAGGCTAATGAACAACTGTCACAAGGATGATCTGATTTGATTTAGCTTTCTACTGTTCAGGGTGGTCGATTTTTTTAAAAAAAAAACAGAAACTTTTCATTATTTTTAAAAGCATTGGCTCTGTTCTTACAGAATGTGTTAGCCAACTGGCTATGAAGAGCAACCCTACCTATCATAAATGTTCATAATCTTCAGTGCTAACACTTGCTAGCTGTTTACCATAAGCAAACCTGACAGGATTTTTCAAAGGATTAGGTAATACTGTTGATAAAAATGTTCATAATCCACAATGCTAAGGCTAGTTAGCAGTCTAGCATGAGTTGCAGTATTTCTGAGTGGATTTTAAAGTTGTATTTATAAATTTCAATAATAGTTAATGCTAAATCAACAAATCAAGTCAAATCAAGGATAACACTGGCTAGCTGGCTAATATATAACTTGGGAAGATATCCGAGACCACTTTGAATGTAGATGTAGAAGGCTTGAATGCCCACTCAGAAATGTTTGAAGGGCATGTTTTAAGATCAGACAAGACATTTTCCTGCTCAAAACCGATTTAGTGCATCAGTCATTACCAAGTGAAAAAGACGAGGGTATAAAAATACCTACTAGGTGTAGCAAGTGTGTTAGAGCAGAAATCACCACACTGGACTGACCTCTGGCCTAACACAGCTATAGTGGAGCACCCCTGCCCTACGGATACAGAAAGACTTTACAGATGGCGTGATATTGAAATGAGTGGAAAAGAAAGTGAATCAGATGTGTAAATGAAGGAGTGAGTTTGGGTGGTAAGTGATTAGATTTTTTTTTAAACTCTTCCAAATTGAGAATATATCCTTTTTTCATGAATTGAGGTGAGGTGGTCTCACCTTTAGATCCTGAGCCTCCAACCACACCGCTCTGACTCAGCTAGAAATCCTGGAGGTTGGTAAATGAGCTGAGATGAAGGCACAAACCTGGTAGTCATATGAAAACGAAAGGAAAGAGATTGTGTAGAGTCTGGTGTGGAAGCACAGAGAGAAATGAGGATGAGAAACACAGAAGGCAAAGGACAGACATCCAGTGCTTTATAATGTGAGCATTCCACTGCCTGATATAGAAAATAGGACATGTTATGAAATTAAACAATGTGGCATTTTATAAAATATCGCATGGACGCAGCAGTTTCCTGTGAGTACCCATTTCAAAGTGTGACGGGAAAGAATGCCTTTTGGATTTGGAGTGGGTGATAGGTGGCCAAAACACTGTTTTAGTCCTGTAGTATCTGTCTGTGAGTGACCTTCTGTGCTCCCATGGTTCACTATAACCCCTGCCGTCTCGCATAGTTCTGTCGCTCGAAATGACCACTACATGTGCGACTAAATGGACACGTAATACTTATTAATATTTTCTGTTTGTTTTGGGATTATTTATTTTGCATAAATAGAGCACTCTGTTTTAGGAATGCCTGTCTTTTAGGAATTAAAAAAAAGTGTATCTATCTGCTTTGCAAGAGTGTATACGACTGTACCAGAAGGAATGGCGTGAGAGGGGCACGAGACTGGTATTATATGCCAGGTGCAATGATGATCACTCTTTCAGGAAGTACAGTATGGCTCTGTATATATAATCACATATATACAGTAGATACATATACTATAAAAGGAGGTGGACAGTAACTGTACTACTCTCACTGGTTAAAATAACATCTGTCACATTGTCCAAAAGTTTGGGAGAAGGGGTAAAAAGTAAAGGTCAAGTCTGTGACAGCAATATAGCAGAGTTTCTAGTCAAAAGGAAAAAAAAAAAAGATCATGTCTAATAATAAGTCAGTATTTATTATACTGTTTGACTGTGTAACATGCTAATTTCTTGTCATGCTTACATTGCTCTGATATTTCATACTGACCCTGATATGAACACATGCAGTGAGTGTGAGAAAGACCAAGGGAAGGAAGGATGAAAGAAAGAGAACTGAGTGAAGAAGAAAGACACAGTACAATGGGGATGCAAAACAGCAAAATATAGCAGACAGAAATGTACTGAGACATGAAACCACTAAGAAGGAATGATTAAATTGCACTGGGAGATGGAGACATAAGAAGAAGAACAAAACAAGTAAAGAATTATCATCCTCACTGTTTCTCTGTATCAGGGGTGTCAAATTCCATTCCAGGAGCTAAATTTGAACAATTTTGTTTTCCTGCACAACTTAACCAGATCTCAATTATCTGATAAGATAAATCAATAAATATACATATTAGAGACCTAGATACCTAATGAAGTCATTCAGTACACAGACACTATAACTGCTCCCACTCTGTGCTGTAAAATGAACAGATATCTGTGGACAAATTATAAGAATATTGTTGTGGGAAGACATTTCAAATGTAAGACTTCTTTAATTGCATCAATATTTAAATGTGTAACTGCTGTACACTTGAGAATGTATCGTCTAGCATTTCTAGAGGTTAGCTAGAAAACCGTCTCAAAATTTTAGCTGGCTAGGTTAGCTTGCTAGTTTAGACTATTTGGCCTAAAGCATAACTGTCATATGTTTGGGAACATATTGTCCAGCAGTTCTAGAAGTTATTTAGAGATCTGTCGCTAAAGTTTAGTCAGCTATGTTAACTTGCTGGTTTAGACTATTTGGTGAGACTGTTTGGTAAGCAAATAATGTGACACATTGGAACAAATAGCCACTTAGCATGTTTATGAGTGTAATTCACGTGGTGACACTATTTTACAGACTCAGTGGGATTTTTTTAGGGGCCTTTAATATAAGGTGAAAATCTTAAGGGAGTATGCACCACTTAAGCTAGTATTGTGCCCTCTATTGGCTATATAGGTTTCTAATATGTGTAACTGTGGTTGAATCAGGTGTGTTAAAGCAGAAAATCTCAAACTGTTTAGTGCTGTGCTCCTCAAAGAGTGACGATTTGATCTCCCCCACAGTAATCTATTATAACATGCTTCTTCTTCTTCTTCTTAAGCCCTCTGCTTGAAAATCAAATACAAAACCTGACAATTTGCCATTTTTCCAGTGAAGGTGTTTCCATCAGACTTAGTGACTGATAGACAACAAGCAGAACATTTGCAGGTATATTCAGAAATATTTCAGCACTTAGCCAGTAGCCTAAAGAACCCAGTTAAAATGAGTCTGGTGTATAAGTTGTTCAAAGCAACCCTCTGTTTGTCAACTACTGTATATGCGCACAAATGAAAGACGAGCACAGTAGAGCAGTGTGTAATATTTATAATACTGTGCACAGCATGGCCGAATGACCAAATCAGTCATGTTTATTGTATTTTCAGTGGACATAAATGATTTGGTCAGGCATTTCACCTAATATTTTTTAACCTTATGTGACGTAGTCACTTTGTTTATCCAGCCTGTCCACAAAATCAGCTTTCTTTAGCTTTCTTCAGCATATTGAATTAAGTTATCCATTTCTAATTTGATTTGCTTACATGCGCCACTGCATCACAGTAACAAAACTCCGTTCCAACAGAAAATAATGCAGTATTAAACTTGTGCATGTATTGTGCAACTAAAATGTGAACCAGATCTGCTAGGGGCAGTGAACAAGAAGGGTCTATGTATAACTAATTCAGATAAATTGGATGGAATCCTGGCTATTGGCACCACTGAACTAAACCGTCACTCAGCACACACAGGCATAAAAACACACTTGCTGTATCACCTGTCTCGGTGCTCAGGTGACTCACCTGTCTATCTTTTCCTCTTCTTTAACAGACCTCTTTGCATCATTCAACAATTCAGTCATTTCCACCATAGGCTGTGCTTGTTAAAATTCCTTCTTCATGCATTATTCATATGCAGCCAACAGTCAAACACTGATCTTTTTATACTATTATTTCTTATTTTTTATGCTAGTACTTTTTAAAGAGCACACTGATTGTGGATGGTGTGACTGAGCTACACACTGTTTCTGCCTAAGAAGCTAATGAAATCCTTCTGATGAAAATTGATATCTTGCGTTAGCACAGGCGACTGAGTGAAGCTCTGTTCTCACTCATTCCTATATCTCTGCAAAATCCTTCAGTGGCTTGGGATATGAACTTTAGCAATCTATTCTACTGTACATGAACTAGACTACAGTCTGTAAAGCAACACTCAAACTACATGATAGTCTGCTTTTGCTGTCATGCATCTGTACATACTTATGAATTTCTTAATAATTGTGCTTCCTCTTTTGCTTGTTCTTTCCTGCTGATTAGGACTATCTTACTTCCATACATTTCCTTGATTTCAATTAAATTGCAACACATTCTTAGCCACACAGGTGTATGAAAATAACTGAATTATTATACATAGAAATGTGTAACAAAAGCGCATTCATTACTACTTCAGAAATGCCTGTTTATGAGATTATCCATATAAACATTGCAAGTTTCCATTTATTTACTTACCAAAAGCTGATTAACAGTGGTAGGACAGATGTGGCCATTAATGCTTGTGACCTAATTTCCCCAGTGGTGGGAAAAGAGTAGCTGCAGTTCTGAAAAAAGCTAAATATCCTGTGTTAAATGTGCTTTGGAAGTCTAAGAATCACTCAGCCATGCCCAAACTAAAAGTGCAGCATGTCTTTCATCCGCTTGGCCTTGCATTGCTCATCATATTTCTGCTGAAGGCCTGATTTACGTATATAATGCCCCCTCGTTCTCACCCACTCATACTCAAGCTCAGAAATATCAGCCATCAGTGGAACCTATGCTTCCTCTTGTCATTAGCGCTGCCAAACAGACAGCATGATGCAAGCAGGTACCATGGCAACCTGGCCCAATCTCTGAACAGCGCCTTTCTGTCTCCTGCACAAAACCTCTAAATTCCTTGGTTTTCTCTCACAGAAACACTTTCGCTTTGACACTTCTGACCACTAGAACACTGCATCGATGTGACCTGACTTTAGCCACTGTCCTTAAACCACTTTCCTAGTTCTCATACTTGTGAAGAGAAATAAAGTGTGCGTTTTTTTTTTTTGTTTTTTTTTTTTTGTACAAAACCCCCGCAGTTCCTCCAATGGAGTCAAGTAAGACTACAGGTGCTCTCGTCTCTGTTCTGCTTCTATATCTCTGTCCTTTTTCACTTTAATTTATTGTGTTGTTTTTTTTCTTTTCTGAAGCTAATCTGCCTCTATTGCTGATGACAAATATTCCTTTTTTGTAAGATTTATTCTCTTCATTTTGTTAACTTTAGTCACTGCTATTGTAACAAAACGCACTGTGATGATCCCAGTATTAATAAAAGTTGTACTTAAATGGTGTGTGTTTGTGCACATTGATGTAATTTTCTTTTGTGCCATTTAACGTTTGCTTGGGAAGTCAGAGCACAAATGTCACAATGAGACATGGCAAGCAGAAACACCGGAAAGCCTCATCAGTCAATTGTGTAATTACTGAAGCACTGAACTACTGAAGCACACTGCTGAAATCAATCATGTTTAAATTTGACAGAAAATGATTGGGTACTCTGTGTTCTGAGGGAAAGAATGATTTAATGTTTATGTGCTATATTAAATAACCCACTCAATATTTTGGACTTGCACAATTTGCCCGCTTGAAATATCTATTTTAAAGCCTCCAGAATAAATCAACCTTATGAAATCGTTATGTTGTATAATCAAAGTTTAAAAAAGGAAATGGCTAACTTATGACTATCAATCCCTGCTAAAATATAATGGCTAACATAATGGCTTTGAAAGCACTGAGACGCCACTGACAGTGACAAGCCATGAAAAACACTGAAACCATTTCACTATAGGGAGAAAAAATAGGTTTTATTATTTTTTTTTCTTAGAAGGCAGGGGGCACCAGAGACTTTCCTGTCAACTCCAGAACTTGCAGCTGGATATTAATGTGTTAACTTTCATTTATTTAGTATGTTTAGGGTGTAATCGGTGTTGAACAAGAGGCTTACACATCAGTATACCATTAAAGTAAGTGATACAAATAATTTATTTGGCTGTTTTTTCTTTTCCTCTTTTATAGTATATACCAGTCTCATCAGTGCAGTGGATTTCTAACAGCTCAAGTATCTTTCTACATCGATAATGACTTTCTTCATATAATAGACTTTAATGAGGATGGATCCTCTTAGCATATCGCCTCTCCAATGACTTCATAAACCACACCAAGGCGAGTTTAATTAAAATGAAATAAGCCACAGATAATTTACAAAAGAAATTCATTCTGAAACCACACTGAAGGCTGAAACAGAGGGATGCTGCATATCAGTTTATCATTATATTCTGTTCAATTAATTAATGTGTAAAGGAACTTGTCCAGCTGTGCAACTGCAGCACTACAGTGAACTCCTACTCTACTACTGACTCTGTCAAAGACCATTAAGTTGCAGCAGCAGCTGGAATCCATTTATACTGGTATAAAAATGAAGTCTTAGGTGTCATTTACATCATCTTACCTCCAATTAATTTAGCTTTGATAGAGCAGTGAAGCTGAATCCAGCAGCTGGTATACATGAACAGCTTCACAGGTACATGTATGTGTAATGACACTGTAAATGTTCCCTCATGGTAGTTTATTGTCAGTCATACTGTATATAGTTACTCTATTTATGTAGCACTACAGGCTTCACTATTATATAAGGACAACTCAGTTAGGTGCTGTCTCGCCTGAAAATAGCAGAAAGTAACATAAGCTGAACTTCCATCCAATTTCCCTTCAGCTTTCCATCCAGCTTCTGTAACCGAATGCATATTTTGCATCATCTCTCTCAAGCTTCTTATCTACTATACATTATGGTGGTCTATTAGGAAAACAACCATCGTGCATACACACGATTTAAAATAGTTCAGTTCACAGCATGTAAGCTAGAGGTTTACTAGGTTTACTGAGTCTAGCCTTACTGAAAATGAAGAAATGAAGAACAGAAGAGAACTAGTCGGTTGATTACAGTCTACAGTATTTAGGCTTAAGGCTTCACAACAATCAAGGCCGACCTATACGTGAATGTTATTTTTCTGGGTAACAGACCTTCCCCAGGCCAGTGGCAAAAAAGGGAGTTGTAGAGACCAAAGGATCATCCATCTAAAGTGTTTCAGGTCAGATTTTCCTGAGTTTTTCATGTCTGCATTTATCAGGTTCCTTAGGCTAGTTTTGCAAGTACATGTTTAGTATCTGGCAGAAAAACACATGCCTTGGTAGTTTGCTGTTGTTTTGGAGTGGAGATCATTGTTCTTAATGTTTATTCGATAAAAAAGCAGAACATGGTGCCTTAAATAGCCAGAGATGAAAACATTCTTTTACCCTTCTGGCATTTATTTTCATCTGGCCTTAAATTGCTGGGGTGTGCAAAAAAAAAGTTCAGAAGTTGGCCCTGGAGGAAACTACATAACTACTACTGCATTGCTGTCTGCACTTGCTAAGATTCATTTTGAGCAATCACATGATTGGGGCATATAGAACTCAGGCTCCTTGGCACCAGACTCCTTTACTTTTTGCACAATTCTTCCTGTTATAGATTTAATTTAAATTTCCACAATTCACAGTGCATATCAGACCAAAAACCAATCCATGAAGTTCAAGGAGCTCTGTAGATGTCGGTGATCAGACTATGTGGAAACATCTGGGAAAGGGTATGAAACAATTTCTAGAGCTTTATAAAGCAGGAGCACAGTGGGCTCCAACATTGTGAAATGGAAGTAACTGGGCTACACGGAGTTTAGTCAGGGTGCCCGAGAACCCAATGGCCACTCTAACTGGGCTTCAGAACTCCACCTCCACAGAGATGGGAGAACCTGCTGGAAGGACAACCTTCTCAGAAATACTCCATGATTTAGGCCTTTATGGTAGAATGGGTAGACGGAAGTCATTCCTGACTAAAAGAAATATGGCAGGCATTTGTGGTACTTACAGAGCATGAGGAAAAAGATGAGATAAAAATGGTGTAATGTGACAAAAATTGAACTCCAAGCACTCCAAGCAAAAACCAGGTACTGCTAATTAACTGACTAATATTATCCCTACAGTGAAGCAAGAGAATGGCAGTATAATTCTATAGTGGGGCTTCTCGGTGGCAGGGATGGGGAGACTGGTCAGAATTGAGGGAAGGCAGCCAAAAATAGAAAGGTCCTTAAAGAAAACGTCTCCAGGTTACGTATGTAACCATGGTTCCCCGAGGGAACGAGACGCTGCGTCACGAAACGCTATGGGAACGCCCCCGCGTGACCGCGCTCTGAATCACGTGTCTAATCCGTCCAATGGATGGGCGAGACGTCACGGGCGGGGTGACGTAGCGACCCGGAAGCATAAAAGCCCGAGCGGCGAGCCCCGCGTTAGCTTACTGGAAAATGAAGCAAGCGCCGCAGGGACGCCGGAAGTGTGGCACCGAGACGCAGCGTCTCGTTCCCTCGGGGAACCATGGTTACATACGTAACCTGGAGACGTTCCCCTTCAGGAACTCGAGCTGCGTCACGAAACGCTATGGGAACGAGTATACCCACGCCGCCAGACTTACAAGTCCCTGCCTCCAGGAGGAGGCAAGCCTAAGGCACAAGGACAGAGGAGCTGGGAGTGGCCCGGGTATCTAGGTCATAAAACCTAGCAAAGGTCAGGGGCGTGGACCATCCCGCCGCGTTGCAGATGTCCTGTAAGGACACACCCGCCAGAAAGGCCTTAGAGGCCGCCACCGCTCGGGTAGAGTGAGCCTTGACCCCCAGGGGACTGGGGAGACCAGAGGACTCGAAAGCCAGAGAAATGGATTCTACAATCCACCGGCTGAGGGTCTGCTTAGAAGCAGGAAAACCCCTCTTAGGGGGACCAAAGCAAACAAGCAACTGGTCCGCCTTTCTCCACAGGGCAGTTCTGTGGACGTACGCGTCCAGTGCTCGCACTGGACACGTACAATTGAGCTTCCGATGGTCGGGCTCCCTAAAGGGAGGAGGACAGAAAGCCTGCAGCATGACCGGCCGTGGTGCCGAGGAGGGGACTTTCGGTACGTACCCCGCTCGGGGGTACAAGAATGCTTTGGCCAAACCAGGCGCAAAGTCTAAATAGGAAGGGGCCACCGAGAGGGCCTGAAGATCCCCCACTCTCCTAAGAGAGGAAATTGCCAAGAGAAAGGCAGTTTTCAACGTCAGAAGACGGTCCGAAATCTCCTCTATGGGCTCGAAGGGGGGTTTGCAGAGAGCCTCTAAAACCACGGCCAGGTCCCACGAGGGGACCCGAGATCGAGCTGGAGGTCTGATCCTCAGCGCACCGCGGAGGAAACGTGTCACCCAGGGGTGCCTGCCCACTGACTGGCCATCGAGAGGGGCGTGGCAGGCCGCAATAGCCGCCACGTACACCTTCAGGGTGGAGTGGGTCAGTCCCGCGGAGAGGCGGGCCTGCAAGAACTCCAGCACTGTACCAACTGGGCAGTGAACAGGGTCAAGCCGGCGGTCTCCGCACCAGGAAGTGAAAAGTTTCCACTTCAGGGCGTACAGTTTCCTCGTAGAGGGAGCTCTGGACTGGAGGATGGTCTCCACAACCTCGGTTGAGAGACCGGAAGCGCGGAGTTGTGCCCCCTCAGAGGCCACACCCACAGCTTCCACAGCTCCGGGCGGGGGTGAAGATGGCCCCCCGCCTGTGAGAGGAGATCCCTCCTGATCAGAATCTCCCATGGGGAGCCGTCTAGGAGGGAAATCAGGTCCGAGAACCATACTCGGCCCGGCCAGAACGGGGCTACTAACAGTAGACGAATTCCGTCCCGGCGCACTCTCTCCAGAACTCCCGGGAGCAGAGCGACCGGAGGAAAGGCGTACAGACGCAGCCTCGGCCACGGCTGTACCATGGCATCCAGTCCAAGAGGAGCTGGATGAATCAGAGAGAACCAAAGGGGACAGTGCGATGTCTCCTGCGTCGCAAACAGATCCACCTGGGCTCTGCCGAACATACGCCATATGAGCTCCACCACCTCGGGGTGGAGTCTCCATTCCCCGGGCACCGGCCCCTGCCTCGACAGGGCGTCCGCTCCCACGTTGAGATGACCAGGGATGTAGGCCGCTCTCAATGAGAGGAGGTTCCCTTGGGACCACACAAGGATCTGGAGCGCCAGCCTGTAAAGGGGGCGCGAACGCAGACCTCCCTGGCGGTTGATGTAAGAGACCACCGTCGTGTTGTCGGTGCGCACCAACACGTGGCGGCCTCTTAGGTCTGGGAGAAAGTGTTTCAGAGCTAGAAACACGGCCAGCATCTCCAGGCGGTTGATGTGCCAAGTGAGATGGCGGCCGCTCCACAGACCACGGGCAGGACGGCCACTCATGACCGCTCCCCATCCGGTGAGGGACGCATCCGTCGCTAGCACTACGCGGCGACCAGGAGTTCCCAGGACCGGGCCCTGAGACAAGAACCCAGGTTCTCTCCACACAGCTAAGGCACGGCGGCATCGTCGCGTGACCTTGATCATGCGGAGCGGGTTTCCTCTGTTTCGGAAAAACCCCCTGGTCTTGAGCCACCACTGTAGGGGTCTCATGTGCAGCAGGCCAAACGGTATCACGTTGGACGCAGCTGCCAATAGGCCCAGCAGTCTCTGAAACTGCTTTACAGTGAGTGACCGGCCTACTTTCACTCTCGCGACCGCTGTGAGGACCGACTCGATCCGAGCAGGAGACAAACGTGCCTGCATCGTGGTCGAATCCCACACGACGCCTAGATAAGCGGTTCTCTGAGCTGGAGAAAGCACGCTTTTCTCGGCGTTTAGTCTTAACCCCAGTTCCTTCATATGGGCGAGAACGGCATCTCGATGCCGAGCCGCCATCTGCTCTGAATGAGCTAAAATCAACCAGTCGTCGATATAGTTCAGTATGCGGATGCCCTGTAGTCGCATAGGAGCCAGGGCAGCATCCACGCACTTCGTGAAGGTGCGGGGTGAGAGTGCTAGGCCGAAGGGAAGAACCCGATACTGGTAAGCTTCGCCCCCGAAAGCGAACCTCAGGAACTTCCTGTGCGGGGGAAGGATGGAGATGTGGAAATACGCATCTTTTAGGTCGATCGTGACGAACCAGTCCTCGGACCTGATCTGAGACACGACCTGAGTGACCGTAAGCATCCTGAACTTCAGTCGAGCGACTGAGAGGTTCAATTGCCGCAAGTCCAAAATGGGACGCAGCCCTCCCCCCTTCTTGGGAACAATGAAGTACCGGCTGTAGAACCCTGACTCCCTGTCGTGAGGAGGGACCACCTCGATGGCCTCCTTCCTCAGGAGAGTACGTACTTCCTGCTCCAATACCAGAGCCTGCTCGGGACCCACCACAGTGGGAAGAACCCCAGAAAAATGAGGTGGAGGCGAGCCGAACTGAATTCGGTAGCCTCTTTCTACAGTACGCAGGACCCAATGAGACACATTCGGCAGAAGTTTCCACGCTGCCAGAAAGCTCACTAAGGGAATCAGTCTCTCGAGACTGACCTCTGGTGTAATAGAAGCGGTTAGCTGGGTGCCCTGAGGCGGCGAACCGACATGGGGGAAATGAGCTAACCGCTGCGAAGGCCTCAGGAGAGGCCGCGAGCCTCCCAGACTCGCTACGTTGCCGGGCGAGAACTGGGAGAGGCGCTCGCTGGAGACCGCTGCGCCCTGAAGCACCATAGGTGGCAGGGTTGGCAGATCGACCTCCTGAGGGCACTGGGGGGACCCGGGCACCGTAAGATGAGGTGTACGCCGCGTCGCCCCAGAGGGGCCCGCCCCCGGAAGCCCTGGGCCAAAACCATCAGGGCTTCTTAGCCGCGGCCCTTCTGGACATGAGGACGGTCCTCAGATCCGCCTTAGTGCCCGAAGGGCCGGGCCCAGAGCGTCGTCGCGACTCCTGCTCCCGCCTCGGGGGAGCACGGGAGGCGACGCTCTGCTTTTGGGCCTCCCTGTAGGAGGGGGCCGTACACGGAGGGGGCTGCCCCCGCCCGGCAGCCCCACGAGCTAGAGAGCGACGGGGGAGGAACCGCTGGAACGCCGCCGCCTGAGCACGGGCCTGCTGGTATCTCTCGACGACGGAGTCTACCGCGTCGCCAAACAGGCCCGAGGGAGTAAGCGGGGCGTCCATGAGCACGACCCTGTCCTTCTCTTTCATATCGGACAGGGTCAGCCAGAGATGCCTCTCCGCTGCCACCAGGACTGCCATAGACCGACCGATAGCACGGGCGGTCTCCTTGGTGGCGCGGAGGGACAGGTCAGCGGCCCGCCTGAGCTCAGCTACCTGCTCAGACGTACTCTCCCCCTGCTCATCCAGCTCTGTAAGCAGGTCAGCCTGGTACGCCTGTAACACCGCCATGGTGTGCAGACACGCACCGGCCTGACCTGCTGCCGTGTACGCCTTGCCTACCAGCGCTGAGGTGGTCCGCAGCGGCTTGGTAGGCAACGCCGGAGCCTTCAGGGACGATGCAGCAGCAGGGGACAGATAGCTGGCTAGCGTCTGTTCAACCCTGGGCATCGCCCTGTAGCCGGAGTAGTCCAGCCCCGCCACATTAGCGTAATGGGAAGACGTGGGACTGAACAACCGGGCCGAAAATGGCCTATTCCAGGACCTCGACACCTCAGTGTGGAGGTCCGGAAAAAAGGGCAGGCTCCGGGGCGGAGGTGGCGGCCTACTGCGCAAAAAACGCTCCTCCAGTCTAGAGCCCTGAGGCTCAGGCCGTGACTCAGCGGGCCAGTCAATGCTAAGCTTAGCGACTGCCCGTGCAACCACCTCGAGCAGCTCCCCGTATTGAGGAGACTGCGGCTCAGGGTCGACGCTCTCCACATCGACCTCCTCGGAGGACGATAGGTGGAGCGCCGAGTCCGCTCCCCGGGGGGAAGAAACCGCAGAGCGTGCTTCCGAGCCCAGGGAGGGGACAGAGGACCTGGAGGGTGAGGAAGGAGAAAGGGACGGGCCCGTCTCCATTCCCTCCGCCAGGTCCATCTGCGAGCCCCACGAGCGCAACCGCCGCTCTGCCTCGGCAGAAGCGGGGCCGGCACCGCGAGGCACGCTAGTGAGGGCTCCCTCCTCAAAGAGAGCCCAGCGGGAGCGGAGAGTGCGCAGCGGTAAACGCTCGCAATGTGCGCAGCCGGCTCCCTCGAGAGCCGACTGAACATGCTCCGCTCCCAAACAGGCAACGCACAGACTGTGTGTATCCCCGCCCGTAATAAATCGCGGACAGGGAGGAACACACGGCCTGAAGCGCTGCCCGCTCTCGCCCTTAGTCTTAACCTTGGCTTTAGGCATGCCAACGATAAAACACCAAAAGACAAAAATAGACAGACAATAAACACAGAGCGCTTGCTGAAAACAGGAAGCTAACGCGGGGCTCGCCGCTCGGGCTTTTATGCTTCCGGGTCGCTACGTCACCCCGCCCGTGACGTCTCGCCCATCCATTGGACGGATTAGACACGTGATTCAGAGCGCGGTCACGCGGGGGCGTTCCCATAGCGTTTCGTGACGCAGCTCGAGTTCCTGAAGGGGAACCTGCTTCAGAGTGCACACAACCTCAGACTCTGGCAGAGGTTCAACTTACAGCACAACAGCGACCCAAAGCACACAGTCAGGACAGTGCTAGAGTGGCTCCAGGGACAAGTCTCTGAATGTACTTGAGTGGCCAGACTTGAACCCCATAGAACATCTGTAGAGAGATCTGAAGATGGCAGTTCACAGACACTCCCCAATCTCATTGAGTTTGAGAGGATCTGTTCAAAAACACGAAGAAAAGAAAAGATAAATTAGGACTGCCACCTAAACACACAATAAAACCTTTGTTTTCCAATGTTAAGTGTGCAGCTTTGTCTCTCAGTTCTGTAACTGTCATGCACAGTAATGTATTTGCATGCAGCTTGCAAAGATAATCAAGCAACATCAGAAAAAAGTGTTAAACCATGTTGGAAGTTGTTTCCATTGTGAAGGTTCCAAAAAGGCAAGTCAGAAATAACACGTATCCTTTCTCTAGATTACAACAGGTAATGCTGTCATGGGGGAAGTTGATTTGCGTTTGTTTGGAGGCCCAGGAGATCCACTGGAATGTGGAATAGGCCTGATTGATGAAGATGTGTTGGTTAAAAACATGGGTCCCAAGCAAATTGGTGAATAAAGACGCCATCTGGGTTCATCATTAAGATAAAGGCCTACACAGAAAAAGTAAACTAAGTTATAGCATGGCTTGTCACCGGTGAGAAACCATCAAGGGGTTAAAAGGGTCTCTTCTATCCTTTTTAAAACTTATTTAAGGTACATAATTTGACCTTAATGGCCTAGATTGTACCTTAAAAAAGCTTTAAACATGTACCTCCAACAACAGTATCATCAAAATTCCTCAAACAACTGTTTGCTGGCTATATCATAGTGGTGTGGCTTCATTACCAAAAGCAATGAGATGGCCCACAGAGAGTAGGTGAGACAGCTAGTGGACTGGTGCAGAGATAACCTCTTCCTCACTGTCGACAAGATGAAGGAGATGGTGGACGGCTTCAAGAAAACAGACACCACATTCTCATCACTCGGTATCAGTGGAACAGCAGTCCTTCATCACTAAAAGGCCCACCAGCACCTCTATTTCCTGAGGAGGCTGAAGAGAGCCGGAATGAGTGCAGCAATCCTCTCCTCCTTCTGGAGAGCATCCTTCACATCCTGCATCATGGTGTGGTACAGCGGCTGCAACGTTGTAGACAGGAGAGCTTTCCAAGAGGAAGAGAAATTGGCCCTTCTGACTGGAAAAATGGATCTACCTTGAGGGTTTCACCACAACAAGAAAAGGTACATCTTACTTTTTTTTCTGAGAATGTAATATGATTAATAATGTACTATTGACTCGCTGGTCCTCAACATGTTATGTGTTGTTGTTGTACTTCTTTCAGTCAGTAAGAGCACACACTTGTCTAGGAAATGATTAGGACTTACATAATGGTATTTGAGGTATATATGGTACAAAACCATATAAATTTGTACGAGTTGAAAAAATAAATGAAAGCAGTTTTGCGTACTACTGTAAAAAAGTTCCTGAAGACTGCATCAATACCATTTTTTTTTTTCAGACTGACTATGAGTAAATGTTTTTTGATACTCAATGATACCAATACTGATAATGAGGAACTACTTACTATTAATCAATCAAGGGTGTCTGTTTAGCTCTGTTTAGCTCAATTTAGCTCTGTTTATGTTGGTCGCTGCTGTCTGTTGCTAGCAATTTTAAACATAAAACTGAGGAAATTAAGTGTGTGTGTGTCACAGTGTTCGCAGAACTGAAGTGCACTCATGTGCTTGTTTCTCTTTACGCTTGCTTCACTGCCTCATGCTCCCAAATACCTCTGTGCACACATTTTTAATGATATTGCTCTGCAAACTCAATTCAGCTGCCCTCACGTCTCTATTAAAGATACAGTTTAAACGCTATACGGTTTAACCAGGTTACTGGTATTGTAGGAACATTCTGTAGTACCACCACCTGATATTTTCACAGTGCAGTTTGCTTTGCTTTGATCATTAATCATGAATGACATCCAGGTCATGGTCATTTTGTGTTGACTGTTTATTAACACGAATGCGTATACTAGACTTACATACATACATAGTATCACGTGGTATCGTATGTTGATTTCAGAGTATTTTTTATGAGTACAAGTAAATTAGCATGGTATCAGTATCAATGCATCCCTACAGAAGACCCTATCCTACATGTAAAGACTGCACCCTCTCATACAGTGTGAATACTCTTCAGTGGGCTGTCATGGTGGCGCAGCGGGAAGCGTTGCTGCCTCACAGCTCCAGGGTCTCTGATGTGATCCTGAGCTCAGGTTATTGTATGTATGTAAGTTTTGCATGTTCTCCCTGTGGCCATGTGGGATTCCCCAGGTTCCTCCCACTTCCCAAAAACATCATAGTAGGTGGATTTTCTACTCTAAATTTTCTTAGATGCGAATATGTGTGTGGGCTAGGTGCCTTGCAATGGACCAACATCGCATCCACGGTGTATTCCTGCTGCACAGCCAATGTTCTTGGGATAGGCCCTGGATTCACCAGAAAAGATGAATGAATGAGTGAATGCTCTTCAGTAGTGGTCTTTATATCTTGGTCTCCTCTCTCTATACACTTGGCCTACATAATACTGTCATGTCTAACCACATTTTTCCTGTCAAACCATTAGATAGCCTGCACACTAACCAATGCCTAACCACCTAATTCTAATTAATTGCAGCTAATGAGGAGCAGTATTAGCATATCAATGCTCATGTCCTGGCTCATATCTCAGTAAAGAAAGAAAAAGCCTGGCACTTATTACTTCTTACTCAAGCTATTATACACTGAAGACTCACTTTTCACATGAAACACTACCCTATTCTTCCTGCTCATCATAATTTCCCCGAATTTTCTGCTTGTACTTTGTTTCTGCTGTGCCTGCTCTTATCTTGTCCTCCATTCATTTTCCCCAACTTGGTTAGGAAGAATGTGCACGTTTGCACTTTCTAGTCTTACTTTGGAATGATCAATTGAAATCAATTTCATTTTTGGCAACTTAGACTCCTCGCATCATTACTACACTGTGAAGAGCTACACACCAATTTCATGAAGAAAAATGAGTCAGTGTTCCCTGGACATATGAACATGTGTATATGGACGTATGAAACTAACTTTACCGCAGTAAAAGAAACACTATGCCATCACCTTCACTCAATCAAATTTCTACATATCCCACAACACACACTACTATACTATGTATGATTAATGCACAGTAATTTAGCCCATTTAACAAAATCAGAGAGAAAGCTACTCCAAATGAAATCCCTAATATAAATACCGAGATAGGTCTTTACATTTTAGAAGTTATGTTGTGAGAATTTCATAAAAAATCCACCTCAGTAACATGCAGGTCAGTAAAATTCACCCTCCAGCGGTATCTTACACTGACAATTAGCCAGCTAATATCCCATGTAACTGCACTGCATTCCCTGCCCTTGTCAAAACTTAAACCAATAAACAAAAGCAAAAATATGACTGATGTACTATTAAGCAAATCAAGGCACTTATTTTAATAAAGTTTTGAAACTGGTCAAGCCGATAGCACTATTTCTTTGAAAATATTCTTATTGCTGGAATGAAAATCCATTTCATTAATTTGGGGCCACTTTTTGCTTGAGGCCCTGGGCTATAGCCAAGGTTAGCTCCTGCATAAGTCTAGCCATAGTGGTGAGGATAAAGATCTAAGACTTTTCATGGACACGTTAAGGAAACAGAGTAGGTGCATAATTATGATATTATTTAAATATAAAAAGAAAGACTGTCAATTCAAAATTCCACTTGCATAGTTGGGCATCTTTTTGAGAGAACTTTAAGTGTGTTTGAGTATGTCTCAATAGTTATTTGAAACAAGCAGTCATTTTGGAATGTGTTTTTTTTTTGGCACGGATCTCCTGGCTGCCCACATAGCTCTGGAGAATAAGAGAAACTTGGTGTCCAATAGCAAGAGAAGCACAAGCACAGGCAAATAACTATCAGCCTCTCCTGTGGAAAATGGAAGCAAGTGATCTCATGCTGCTAAAGAGCACAGCTTGGAGTAACAAGACCTATTTTTATTCTATATATTTATTTAATATTCAGAGATATGCAGATCCACTACATTCATCCTCTCTTAAACCCTCATGGGAATGGACTGCTAATATGAGACTTAACTTGTAGTTATCTTGAAAGGCCCTTGGTTTCTTTTCTTTAATGGATAACACTTTTGATGGGTTTGGCAACACAGCACAGACACCTTGCCAAGACAAAGATGCCTTGTACAGAAAAGTTTTTTTTTTTAATTTATATATTTCTTTTGTATAAAAGAAGTGTAAAATAATGAAAAAAAAAACAAAAAAAAAACCCCACTGAATTCATTACTGACTTTCAGTGCATGTTACCCAAATTGTGGTCTCCATTGGTTTAATTAACTCTTTATCTGTGTTTTTTAAATTTATTTATTTATTTAGTTAGTTTTTAAGGAGGTGGTGTAGTTAAGTGAGATTGTATTTGTCGTTTCTGATTTTCTATTTCCGTGTGAAAGCCATGAGACAGTTGACACTCCCAGTTACAGACTTTAAATGTAAAATCATGAAGTGTGTAATTGTAATATACACAGAATCCCACTTAAAAAAAAAAATAAAAAAATGCAAATGCAAATCATAGAGGGAAGCCTGTAGAGGAAGTGGCTCTTTTAACTCTGTCTAGGTAGTGTTAATCTACTGTAAAAAAAAAAAAAAATTGCAACAGAATATTTATGAAGTATCTTTTTAATGACATGTGCACTTCATATTTTAATAGATTAACTCCATCTTCATTCATGTCAAACAAAATAGGTTGGTGTTTTCTACATGATACCCATTCAATTTTGCCTCACACTGATCTATCATTTGTAATATTTATTTGATGATTTAGAAAGGCAAAATGCAAATGTCATTAAATGAAATTTGTTATATGAAATCTCTCTATCATGTGAATGACTTCTCTATCATAAGGTAAGGCAGAGAAAAGATGAATCCTATAGATCAAAGCACACTAGAGTTTGCTTATACATATCTCTCTAGACCTCCTGATGCTCATATGGGGCTAAGAAACACACAATTTTATGTGGTTGTAAATAATGTATGAGTTGCAGTGAAGGGATCCTCATCCTTCATATAATTGTAATGGGAAGTATACAAACAACAAGGTACTACTATATCTTCATAATGTTCTCTAGTGTAGGAGAACACTACTTTCTCTGTAGAAAATAGCTTGCCTATGGGCTAAGATTTGTGTTTGTAATATAGGTGTTTTTTTTGTGTCGGTATCGGTGTTTTACTGCCTTTTTATCCTCCAACAGAGAATATTCACTTTTATACACCATATGAATGTCATGTCATGAGGTGATGGAAATTATCTTCATGGTCAGATGCTCCATTTTAAGTTACAGTTAAAATATTTTATTAAGTCCCTTTTCCACTGTTATTAAAGATCTCAGAGTCTTTGTTCCAAAGTCTGTAAATTGCAACAACCTACCCTAATTCTCAGGCATTTAAAGAAAAGTATTGATGTTTATGCTGCAACTGGGATGGAAAGCCATCATTGTGTTTGATAATCACCATCTGATAAAACATGATGCAGAAATTAATAGGATTTTTCAAATTGTCTGATTATCATAGCATCTCTCAAAGTCACACCATAGACTTTATGCCCAGCAATGCTGCTTCCTTTGAGCTCACTCTCTGTTTTTCTCTTTCTCCTTCTCTTTTTTCCTAGTGCTTTTGAATGCTTATCATCCTATCTCCTCTGTGGCTATGATAAGTTGGAGTTACTGTGATGAGAATTTATGCTTTAATGAAAAGCTGTGCTCAGCCAAGATAGCTGGTTCAATTATTACACTGCCGTGCAAACTTCTATTTACTGACTTAACACAATCAGAGAAACGGATGATTTTGAAATAGATGGGATAAAATATAGAGTAGAAAAAGAGCCAAAGAGTCAGCTTCCATTGAATCCCTGACAGGGTTTGATATTTTATGTATGAGATTTCATAAAGTACCCAGCCATTTGACAGTTTGTGCTTAAATGTTGCCAATTGGGGTGAACTGAGGAGTTTAGGCCTTGTTAAGAAGCAACAAGGACAAGCAGGATGTAGATACAAGCAGCATACTCCTAAATTTTTTCTCACTTTTTCTCTTCTCCTTCATCATTTTTCTTTAAAGGACGTGACACCTCTAACAATAGTTTCTGCTTTCATTTGCCTTTTAGCCTTGCTCTGTCATACTGCATCTCATACTCATTACTGCCTTTGCCTTCTGACTTTTCTCCCTTTCCAAGACCTCTGTTGTAACAGAAATAAATCAACAAACCAAGATTAGAGCTTTATTAATGATTGTAACATAATCATAATGAAAGTCAATGGCCAGGGTCAGGGAATGTGCAAATGAGGTTAGCATAGACAACTACCTAATACAGTGGTTAAAACAAGAGTAAGGCTAGGAAATTAGGAAAGAAGCTATGGGGTATTAAACATACTATTACTTCAGAAGAGTCACAACATTCATGTAATATGGGGAAAACCATCATTCCAACCTTGTAGCTAGAAAAAAAATGTTAATGTTGAGCTTTCTGTCAGCTGACCAAACCCGGAAGTGAGGCACTTGACTTTGTAACTATGCTGTTCATCCTAAGCAAAAGTCTTAAAATAATCTTTTATATTTCAATTTACAATGAATTACAAAGGACACATTACACAACCCACTTTAGCTCTATGAAGGATTAGATACTGATGTGCTAATATTTAACGTGAACACAGCTATATTCGTACAAGTGCTAATATTAGATGCAATCTACTGATAAATTACAGATTAAAAAGGACTTTTGGTTCTGCAGCAATATGAATGTGGTATAAGGCAGTAGAAATGAGTAGAATGTCGAATGTAACCAGCCAATCTGTTAAGTGTTAAAAAATCAAGAGCAGGGTTCTCCAGTTCTAGACCAGGATGGCTGCAGTCTTGGTGATCTCACAGGTTATATCCCTGCCGGGTGACACCTACTTCAACTGGCCACTTAATTACCAGGTGTAGTAAAAGAAAATGCTGAATTGTGCTTGACTCCTGACCCTCAGGATTGGATTTGGGGGAACACTCACCTAGACGTTCAAAATAAGCATGCAGAACGTAAGAGGTCAAAGAGGGCATAATTAGGGAGGACACGGCATCTGTTTATTCTGCTCATTCCCTCTTTACCCTCTTGTTTTATTTGACCTCTGCACATCACTTGCTTCCTTCCTGTTATTTTCCTCTCATCGTTTTCTCTTCTTTTCTCACTTGGTATTGTTTTCCCCTTCAACACCTCTTCCTCCATTTCAGCACTTTCTTTTCCATCTTAAGCTCACTGCTCTATGCATAAATACAAATCTCCCTAATCCTTTTATATCATTTACATATTTCTCACAGTAATTTCATTTACCGCTGTGCTTTATTTGCTTTCTTCCAGCTTGCATTTAAATAATACAAATCTGTTCTATATTTGTCAGTCATGTGATCATCTTATTTTTATGAACATAATTGAATATATTCCAGTCTTTGGAAGCTGGAGCCAGTAGGCTTGTAAACATCACAGTGGCATCTGGAGTCCCACTTTTCAGATCTACATGCAAGTCATTATGAAGGCTGCTCAGTGTGACATGTCCTCAGGCAGTGTTCTTGACCGCTGTTTACTGAATTTTTGAATTGCATCAGATTTCAAAAGTGAACTGAGGATCTGAAGTGGATTGTTGATTCTACAAGTATTAATCACGGGTTATGCATCAAATCCTTTAAATAAGGGAGAGTGTAACACAGGCCATTTGTGTGACACATTCGGTTTTATTAACACACTCCAGTTCTAAATAGCAAAGTATGTACCTGGGGAATGAGTACAGATGGGGGGTACCGCTGTTTTTTTTCCCCAATCTAATACCAAGTATCACCAACACCAGTATCACAATACTGCAACTTTGAAAAAAAGGGGGGATTTGTGATTTCTACACTGAGAATTTGCAAAAAAGGATATCAAGAATTTTTTTGTGTTCTGTTCAAATATTCACTTCAGTTACTCAAGGATGGGCTAATTCAATACACTCAAATGAAATTATAAATAATAACAAAATAAAATATACAACTCCTATTACTTTCAGGAACACTGTAATAAACATCTGGCATGCATATTTTTTTCTTTGTTCTTTATTATACATCCCTTCTTTTCATCAATATCACAATATACTTTCTCTCTCTCTTGCTCTTGTCTTCATGCCTGATTTTGGGTGTGTGTGTGTGTGAGGGTATGAGGGTATGAAATGGAGCAGTGGGTGGAGAGAGATTGCAGAAGTGTCACACAAAAAATAAGAACCTAGTATAGACATAGCCATTGTTTCCCACTGTCTCACTGTATTGAAACATCAGTATCAATCCCCTCATCCCTACAGTAAAGTATCAGCGAAAACAAACCCTTGACCATGGTTGATTTCCACACTTGACACCTGTCTGACCCATTTTATTTCCCACTTTCTTATTTAGTCATTGCTTCTTGGTCTTGTTGACACACTTTTAAAATTATTACACACTATACAAGGTGTTCTCCATGTCAGATTATATAATGAAGTTCCTCTAACTCTAGACCTGACTCGTGCAGAAAAAGATGTTTGTATAAACAAAGTAAGCTTGAGTTAATAAGGATATTCTTTCTGTCCTTTAGCATTATTTATTTAAGTTGAACCATTTTGTTGCCGGCTTTCTTTAGTCACAATGGCATTAAACTGATTGCATTATCTCATGACGTCTCAACTGATGACCAAGAATTATCTTATGACGGGGGATTTTTGTTTGCAATAAGAAAATTGAGCTGGAAATTGAACAGCGTAAAGTCAGCATTAAGCAGTTTGTGAACCAAACATTGTAAGTATGTCATGTTTGTTTGTAGATGTACATTCCCTAGTTTAGTCATTAGATTTTTTTCCCCTAAATTCATGGTGTTGTGTCCGTGAGTCTGAAAAAACCACTTATTACACATATTAAGCATGTACACTTTCATACTACCTATAATTCACTCTCATATTAAATATGAGAAACCTTTAAAACCCTTAAAACAACATTAACCTTGTGCTTGTTAATGGTAATCATTTTCAGCACAAAGAACTATTATCAAATATTTGTTAAAAACAAGCTTATAAATGTATGAACATGTTAACCTGTAGCTGTGGGGGCATGATCATGTGCAGGCTGTGAACCAGAGTGGGATTCACGTAGAATAATTGGGTAATGAGTGATTGTCTACACCTGTGTGTGTGGTTTAAAGGAGCCTATTCATGTGCTTCTTTTCTTCCTCAGTAGGCTGCCAAAAGCCAGAGAGAAAGAACTGACAGTATCTTCCCTGACTTGGCTGAGCTAAACTTGAGCCATTCACTGTAACTGATTTTGATTTTGTCCTCAATCACAGAACTTTTAATGGGTTAGCCGATAAAGATGCAACCCTTAACATGGCCAGCAATAAGCCATTGGCTCAAATCTGACTCGAAGGACAGCGTGTTGAATGGTAAAGGTAGCTCAGCAGTTTGGTGGCCAGGTCTAATTGTAGAACTGCAAAAAGAGTTGGATTACTGAGCACAGCTATACACTTGGATGAAATTAAATGCCAAACATAGCAGTGGATTCATTCAGTGCTTATGTTCACTCTGGTACAGGTTTGTGTTCTTGAATGCAAGAAAAAAACATTGAAAAAATATTGTTCTTGGCCTTGTGGTATTATTAACTGCTCTTCAAGATGCACAGAGATTGCTAAGTGCTGAACTCTCATGAAGAACTCAATGTGTACTATAGTTGGTAATGGGAAAACAACCTTGGTATACTGGGCATAGGCAGTTATCTACAGAAAAACAATAACCCCTGAAAAACTATAAAACAACCATAAAAAGCCAACTCTTGCACTTCTATTTGCTGCAAGTAAGGCTGAGTAGGTAGATTTTAAAATGGTACTTAACGTGGACATTGGTGAAAAAATGAACTGACACAGTCAGAGGAACACTGCTGGAGTTTCACTAAAGTCATTATTCTGTCTCTACATTAAACATGTATTTCCCACACATACATCAGGATTTATAAAGAAATACACATTGGAAAATGGAAAATTACAGTTGCATGCAAATGTTTGGGCACCCCTGGACAAATTGTATATTTTGTTGATTTTTGAAGTGAAAAGCAGTAAACAAAGCACTGCAGCAAATTATTAAAAAAATATTTTTTCTGAAAATAGTAATTACTTTATATTTGGTGAACTTCAAAAGAGTAAAAAATAAAATAGTCATTGTGGCATGTGCATATATTTAGAAATCTCACTAAGTCAGTACTTAGTAACACCATAGATAGAAAAACCTAGATGCCTGGCTGCGATATGTCATCAAGTTTTGCATCGCTGCCATATTAAACAGTATACAGCAGACTTTACAGACCTGACAACAGGGCATTACATTTCACAAGTAGGTGTTTTATTTTAGTAATTTACATGGTGTTGATCATGGTGATGCATGTACATGCATAGTCTAAACTCTATAGTTGTTGACATCACTTTGACAGAAAGTTGTTACTAGAAGTCTAAGACCTAGATTGTCATTTACAGTTATTTCACTCATAAATGTTCAAAAGACTCTGTGTAAAAAAAAATGAGCAAACATAATGCATCACGTTGCATTTTTATGTATGTTGCAGGAACTGTAATACAGTGTGAATCTTTGTAAAAAAAAAAAAAAAAGGGCTCAGTGTGTAGTCTGTTTCCGATACCTTTTGTATCACTGATCTGTAATCTATTTCCGTATAATACATGAAGAAAAAAAGAACTTTGTATTGTACAGTCATACTGTATCAAGTAGTCATTAATTTAGATTTGAGTAGCTTCATCCATGGATTGTTAGTTTGAATTATAGAACGGAATCTGCTCTCATAATAAACAAGTGACAGATAGGTGGCATATTTTCAGCATCACTTGACAGTCTACTGTGCTGTGTTTTTTCAGAACTGAATACTGCCCCAATATTGTGCATCTGGCTCAGCCATTGATGTGTCTCGTAAACAGTGATCAATAGCAAATGTGGCATCTAGGTATTTATATCTATGAGTAACACCTCTTTGGCAGATATCACAGCTTGCAAAAGCTTTTTGCAGCCAGATAGGAGTCTACATATTCTTGTTTAATGAATTTTCATCCACTATTCCTTGAAGAACACTAATAGTTATTGGGTTGTCTTACATGCACAGCATGGATAAGATCTACCTCCATATTTTCAATTATGTCAGAAGACTTTGAGGGCCATTCCAAAAGCTTCAGCCATGCATTTCGTGAAGTATTTCACAGTTGATTTTGAGGTATGTGTTGGATTGTCCTATTGTGGGTTATCTTTTGAATAAAAATATTTGGCTTATTAAGATGTTATTTTGTGTACTTCAGACACTGACTTTTGTGATAAGGTTGCAAGTAAAGTTTCCTTCTGATGACTCCTCCATGCAGATCATCTGTGTGTAAGCAACACTGCAACACAACACTTGTTTTAGAGTCTCAGATAGCTGCTTAGAGGATCCCATGGATGTTGAGTTTAAGCACAAGATTTGAAGAGTCAGAGAATTTATTACACCATTGACCTACCCAATGAGTCAATTAAGGCCTAAAAAGAGACTTTACAACTGGAAGCGTATCCAAACTTTTGAATATGCCACGTTGTGTGTTAATTAATAGTGTCCCATCCAGGGTGTGTTTCCACACCCACTTTGGACTAAACTTTGTATTTGCTTTGACTAAACTTTATTCAATCAGTAACTAAAAATAAGTCCACATATTCGTCATACACACCACTAACATTGTTAACTGCCTCACCTACAGGTTTCCACTCTATAAATGTACAATTTATTTACAGTGTTACTTCTTAGGCCACCAAACAAGCCATTTCTTCACATCAATCTCTAACACAAGAACCTCATCCTTGCACTCACCAGTGTTTCTCTTTTTTGTATTCTGCTATGTCACTGTCACCACTATCATTCACTCAACCATGAATGGAGCAAACCCGTATTTATGTATTCATGAAGTAATTTGCATTGCCCATTTATATAAAATAGAGGGCAGTAACAGGGCTGTATAAGGGTCTCATTCATGTGTGCATGTGAAAGAGGAGTGTGATATATAAGGTGGAAATGGTGTTCTTATGCATGATTTTATAAATCTGATTACTTTTTGTGCATACACAATTTCCTATTTTTGTGTACATGTGTACTTTTTTCTCTGGAATCCATGCAATTTGTTTATAAATTCAGCCCCTGGCCATGTAAAATGGTCTTATTCTTTGGCTATTATAGAGTGTTACAGAGTTGTTATCAGACCTAATGATTCCCTTGGGAGGGCTAAGCCACCACCATTTATATATAAAAGATCTTCTAGGTTGATTTTCTTTTTTTTTTTTTTTCTTCTAGACCTTCACTCTCATTTCCCATTACTTATCCATTGAAATAGCATACCTGCCCACCGTCATGCATTTTACGTAGCAGCTCCTCATTTTAACACTGGAGTACACATGTATGAGTTATCACTCAAAATACACCAAAAGAGTGATCTTTCCCTAGAAAAAACACCAGAGGTGCCAAATAACATATGAATATGGAATGACTGACAATTGGGCAGTTGTTTTGAACTCTCCGATATTAACTGACATACCTGGATGCCCCATCCTCTTCCTCCCATCTCACAATAGTAAATTTGACCAGGTATCTATTAATTTTCCTGCATGGAAGATACACTGACACATCATTCTTGCTTTCTTTCAAGGTAAATGGAGAATGTCGTGAGTTCATTAATCTGAAATAAACTTAGCAAACATATAGTTAGCTAGACATGTATGTATGTAGTTAACATCAGTTAACTATATTTATTGCGGATGTGCTGACATTTCGGCCACCAAAAATCTTCTGCCACAAATGGTCAAAAATTGAACATTTTGACCAAAAAAAGATTAAATAGGCCTAGAAAAACATGTCAAATCTAAAACTTAATAATTTTAGTGATTAGGAATACTGTTTGCTGTCTTGTGCTGGTCAGTGCAGATGTTTGAGCAGCAGCAGATTTTCATGGTTTCTACAATGACAAGCAATTTGTAAAAGGACTATATCGAAAATGTTTACTGCATTAGGTGCATTACAGTGAATGTGACTAGCAGGTGTAACACTCTGGTTGAATCTGAAATAAAATGTACTGTCAGAAATTTAAACAGGCCTAACTGCAGGTGTCAACAGGTTAACATGTTATTCTGTCTCAATTGCCACTTGTTAATGTGACTGCAGGTTAACGCTTTTTACCGGAGGCCAAAAAATGGAATTTCCTCCTGTTTTTGGGGGTGCCTGTGTTCATCATTGTATTTATTTTTGATGCCACACTCCACAGTAGTGGTTAATGGCTCATATGAAAGTAGACACTCAGGGCTTTAGGTATTTGCAGTGTTTCTTAAGTATTTATCTTTTTTACCTAGCCTATTAGGTTAAAATTTTCTAGTTGTGCTGTCTGTTTAATCTGTACAAATGTTATTGTGGACAAGTGTGAATTGTTTGCCCAGCATGGGGCTCACACACCGCCCATTTCCCATCGCCCTGCTCACCAGCAGCTAAACACAGAGTCACGATACTCTACACACAGAAACCCAACAGTGTACTGACTAATCTTATAACAGACCAAATAATTCATTTGTTTATACTGATTGAACATGTCCGATGAGGTGATTTCCATTTCTCTGGTGGAATGGAAAGGCAGTGTACTGCGAGAATGGGTTAAAGACCTACAAGCGATGAAAAGAAGAATGACACACACACTCCCTTTTTCATTCTCTATTGCTCTCTAGCACTTGTAAACGGCTTATAACTGGGAGAGTAAAACAGCATAATTTTGTAAGTGTTTACTGACATGGTCAAAACCCTGGGCTTGTGATGTGTATCTATAAGTATACAGATACATTTAATAATAATACATTTTATTTATAAAGCACTTTACATTTTAAAGAAAATCTCAAAGTGCTACAGAAAAGAGTCATAATAACATACAGCAATTAAAACCAGCTGCCAACTGAGATTAGCACAGAAATTTAAACTCTAAATATTAAAACACTTTTTAAAAAGGTACATATTTAGACCCCTTTAAAACCATCAGTCATTTGTGGAGCCCTCAGATGTTCAGGGAGGGCATTTCATAGGTGAGGAGCAGCGAAGGCTCGAAGATCTTTAAGTTTAACCATTCCAGCAAGAGGAATTAACTTAGTATATCTATGCTATTATACCCAAAGGCCGTATCATTAATGAATTGCATTTGAAAATTCCAGAGGTCACAAAGATCCATTGAAATTCACACCTGAGAAAGTGTATCTTATCACACACTTGCTGGATAGACTTGACAAGAGCACTTTCACACTAAAGGAAATTAGATATTTTTTGCTTAATTAAAAATGCACGTTGATGTGTGTGAGCGTGAACAGATATTGACTTCAACATACTATTGAAATGACTTTCCGAGACACACTTGGAATTGCCCTCACCACAGACACAAACACTCTTAGCTTTCACATACAGATACACTATATTACCAAAAGTATTCGGTCACCTGCCTTGACTCACATATGAACCAAACCCATAGGGTTCAATATGATGTCGGTCCACCTTTTGCAGCTATTACAGCTTCAACTCTTCTGGGAAGGCTGTCCACAAGGTTGAGGAGTGTGTTTATAGGAATTTTTGACCATTCTTCCAAAAGCGCATTGGTGAGGTCACACACTGATGTTGGTCAGTCTCTCAGTCTCCGCTCTAATTCATCCCAAAGGTGTTCCATCGGGTTCAGGTCAGGACTCTGTGCAGGCCAGTCAAGTTCATCCACACCAGACTCTGTCATCCATGTCTTTATGGACCTTGCTTTGTGCACTGGTGCACAGTCATGTTGGAAGAGGAAGGGGCCATCCCCAAACTGTTCCCACAAGGTTGGGAGCATGGAATTGTCCAAAATGTTTTGATATCCTGAAGCATTCAAAGTTCCTTTCACTGGAACTAAGGGGCCAAGCCCAACTCCTGAAAAACAACCCCACACCATAATTCCTCCTCCACCAAATTTCACACTCGGCACAATGCAGTCCGAAATGTACCGTTCTCCTGGCCTCCAAACCCAGACTCGTCCATCAGATTGCCAGATGGAAAAGCGTGATTCGTCACTCCAGAGAACGCGTCTCCACTGCTCTAGAGTCCAGTGGCGGCGTGCTTTACACCACTGCATCCGACGCTTTGCATTGCACTTGGTGATGTGTGGCTTGGATGCAGCTGCTCGGCCATGGAAACCCATTCCATGAAGCTCTCTGCGTACTGTACTTGGGCTAATCTGAAGGTCACATGAAGTTTGGAGCTCTGTAGCAATTGACTGTGAAGAAAGTCGACGACCTCTTTGCACTATGCGCTTCAGCATCCGCTGACCCCTCTCCGTCAGTTTACGTGGCCTACCACTTCGTGGCTGAGTTGCTGTTGTTCCCAAACTCTTCCATTTTGTTATGATAAAGCTGACAGTTGACTGTGGAATATTTAGGAGCGAGGAAATTTCACGACTGGATTTGTTGCACAGGTGGCATCCTATGACAGTTCCACGCTGGAATTCACTGAGCTCCTGAGAGCGGCCCATTCTTTCACAAATGTTTGTAAAAACAGTCTGCATGCCTAAGTGCTTGATTTTATACACCTGTGGCCAGGCCAAGTGATTAGGACACCTGATTCTGATCATTTGGATGGGTGACCAAATACTTTTGGTAATATAGTGTAGCAGACAACCTGCTTAGACACCACTGATGTTTATTTCTTAATTACTTGCATTCGGCTACTTCTGACGCTTCTTGTTTCAAATTTGACTGTTTCAGACTGTTTTAAAATACTGCTAAATGGCAGGAGCAAGTGATGATACGCTGTGAAAATTTCTTCTGTGGTTTGAATGACATTGTTAGAAACAGTTCCTGAAATATTCCCTTTAATTGTCAATCGTCTAAATCCACCTGGACATGAATCAAATGAAAGAGCCATAGAGTTGTACCTGTGTTCAACTCTATAGATCATATTCTCTCTTGGTTTCATATTTTTCCACTGTTTCCTTCAGGCAAAGATTGGGTCCATGTATCAACAAGCCATGATTTATCTGATACAATTCCTGGTAGTTAGTTCTGCTGCTTGAGAGGTACCTTTATTGATTTGAAACCATGCTTGGCATCCAATAGAGTTCCAGTGTGATCAAGTCATCGTTCAGGAGAGAATGCTCATTATGCTGATTATGTTCTTTGTTCACAAAACATGTACTTTCAGATTGAACAGAATGAACTGTTATGCTATGCCAGGCCATGTCAGTCCAAACCTTAACCTACAATACATCAGGAATATCTAACAGGGTGAGGGAGATTTTTTTTGCTATGGGGTGTGTAGAAGAGCTGTAAAACCGTGGTTTCACACATAACCTTCCATTTTCCACTATTAACTGTACTCGAAATCTGTCATCCCACACCAAATTTGTTTATTTCCAGAAAAGTGGTAGGGAAATAAGCTGAATAAATCTACTACCACTACCACTTGTCAGGAAATAAACTAACCAGCTGCCACATTTGCAGCTTGTTAGGGATCATTGGAGTAAATGGTGGAGCCAGAAAAAAGAGCACAAGTTTGTAAATCAGGAAAGTACAGTTTACAACAGAACACGCACGTAGTCCCTCTCCCTCTTGTTCACTATACCCTATACACTATACACATAGCCTCTTTTTAATGTGAGTAACATTTTATAATTCTATTGAAATCTTGATCCTGTGATGGACTGAAGTCATGTCCAGAGGTTTATCCCTACCGTGTGCGAAGTGTTTCCAGGATAGACTCCAGATCCACTCTGATCGTTACTAGGATAAATCAGGTTACTGAATGAATGAATGTAATCCCACACATTCTTCAATAACCACTACAAACTTTTTTTTAATGTACTTTTCTCTTTTTTTTCATAACAGAAATCCCTTGCTGATTGTTTTTCACTGAAGATATCAGTGACGTAAGAGCAATGCAATGACGGTCAGTGTGGTATGTTGTCAGCATGTCAGAAATGAAAACAATACTGTTCATGTAATGCATTTCATGTTATTTCACTGGTGCAACTATTTTTTTTTTTCGCTTTGACAGCGAATTTTCTCCATAGTGAATGTAGTTGACTTGGTTCTCATGGTTTCCCCCTTTGCATTGCAGTTCCCATGGTGATGAACACCATATGCACCTGTTTATTTTGGTTTCTGTTCTAGTCCTGTCTCCACCGCTGTCCTATTGTTGGTTTGCTACCCAACTGTGTTCACCTATTCTGTGTTTATCCTAAGCTGTCCAAGTCTAAGCTATGTTTTCCTAGTTTGATTTCCTTGTCCAATGCATACTGTTTCCTGTTTTGATCTTTCCATATTCACCAAGTTTATAATTATGGATTTACCTGCGATGGCCTACCCTGCCTGTGTCTTGACCCCTCTGTTGTATTGTGAAAACAGTTCTTGGAATACTCATAATAACTGTCACAATGAGCACCTGCATTTGTGGCCTTTCTCTATTACTCAGTTCCAGTTGTGGTAGTTTCTAGGTGATTTGAGCCACCTTGATTGATGCATAATAAATGTACAGCAATAACCTGGCAATGGCATGCAGTGCATAGATTACACTAGGAAAACATGACCACGATTGATTGCTGCCAGCAGTCATAGATAACTTTAACTAAGCCTTTGAAGGTAGGGAGGGTGTAAATGTGTATGCATATGTATGAATGTTCATGTCTCTGAGGTAGATTGGGTATACTTTGTGTGTCAAAGTTCTGTGTCTGGCTTGTTATTATGATATCTAAATATGTTAGTATGATGTCTGTATTAACACAGTTCTCAGGTCAGGGTAAAGCAAACAGACTCCAGCTCTGCCTCCAGTGAATGGATGGCCACTTAATAATCACGTGAAGGAATCCACTTTGGCTAACAATATTGTGCAAACCTTTTGTGGAGGTAATTACTTATCATTGATAAAAAAGGGCAGAGATACAGTAGGGGTACAGAGCCATAATAGATTTGGTGTAATTGAAAATGAAACAGCTCAACCAGACATCTTCATCCCAACATCCTGAGTAAGCACACTACTTTCGGCTGACGCTTATTGATTTATTTAAGCGTCTGTTGTGAAAAATTACCTCACTGCTAAATCAGATTTGCTCATTGTGCAAAGTGCTTAATTTTTTATTTATTTTTTTTTTGGTAATTCTCTGTTAAATTAGACAGATCCTGAGGGATAGCTCCACAGGGAAGTAAAAAATAAAGAAAAAGATACTTGCTTTCTCCAAAATGAATCATCCTATTTAATAAAGGTACTTGCTAATTAAGAATTTTGCTAAGAAGAGGGATCTTATTAACTAAGAATTAATATGCTAAGAGCACAGAAGGATTCAGCAATGTATTAATTAAGAGGAGCATTTAGATTCAATGTGTGATTGTTTTCTAAACTTGTGTTTTCTCAGGAGAGTAATAACTGCAGTAATTTCTCTGATACTATTAGTGTCATTACAAACTGATTAAGACAGTCTACCTTGAGGAAGTTAATGTATTCAGCGTGCTATTGTGTTAATGCTAGACAGTGACTCAGTGTGAAAGATAAATCCTGTCGCTGTGCCGGTATGTATAAATTAACAGTGAATTTTCTGTATCTCAGCTGGCATTTTTTTCAACTTGTGTTGCTTCATGTTGTTGCATGCGGGTGTGTTTCGATGTTGTCTGTGTTAGGCCCTGCGCACTATCCTTTTATATAGGCCATGGAGATTAAAAGTAGGGCTCTGCTTTGATCATGCTGGATAGGGGCCATGGGCACATGCATATACAGCTTGTTTCAAATTTATCAGATGTGTGTGACACAGAAGTGTCTCATTTATGGGCCCCGAGGCATTGATTTTAGTCATTAACGCTGCAACTAAATAGTTAATGCTTTGTATAGCCGCACCATGCACTGTACAACTTGCTTTGCAATGAGAGTCAGTGAGTGAATCTCCTTTTGTTCTTCTGAAAAATTCTGTTTTGTTTTTCAGACAAAACGCTGACATTCATTTCTTTTTCAGCATGCACCCTCTTTGTGTAATGTTTCTGTTTCATCTGGACAGACTGATCTATAAAGACATGTATGTATTAAAGAAATAATACCACAATTGTTCAGTCATTTAGTTCAACGCTATTTCCACATCAGAAGTGGGCTTTGATGCAAGATGAGACGCTTCCTTCATCAATAAAAAAGAAATCTATTTAGACATTAATGAAGAGAGCTTGAGAGAAAGAAAGGCAGAAGAAGGAAATGAAACATGTTCAGATGAAAAGAGGTACATAGAAATGGTTATAAAGAAACAATTATCCTTAAGGTGTACCAGGTAAAAAGCTCCTCAGTTAGATGTTTCCATGCAGACCAAAGCTTCCTAACAGCTCTGTGTATTAAGAGAGTCTTAATGATTTCAGAGAATGTGTTTTAAGTGGTACTTGTTCTATTCTGTTATGAGGATCTTTGTGTTAAAAGGCTCTAAAAGATGACAAGCATGGGATGCTAACAACATACAGCACAATAAAAGATGCTTGGCTTGTGCTAGGCTGCTTTAAAGAAGTGCTTGAGATGATCCGTTGAGATTTCCAGAAACACCTCAATCAATAGTGCATTCACCATGATTTCATCCCTTCCAGCATAGACTAGAACATCACCTGCAACCATCTCTGCTTTCTTTGGTTTTTATTATGCTAACAGGATTGCCATCTCAGTGTAACCAAATTCGCAGAGGTTTGATTTTGATTTGATGTGATTTTATTTGATTTGATATTTATTTGTTTCGGTTTTGATAGTTATTTGTTTTATTCTGTGGCCTGATGTGTTTTTTTTTCTCTTTTGTCCTCAGGCTAGGGATTGGCGGTTTTGCATACATTAGATTATGTATATCTATAAATTAAAATATATTCCTGTTCAAGCAAAATAAGATATTTATGCTAATCCTGTACCAAACTAATCCCATGAAAATGTCAAATACCTCCCTAAACGTCCCATATATGTGATTTATGATTAAATATATAGTACATATTCTGTTAATTCTGAAGAATGTATTCATATTCGGTTACAGCCCTAAAATAATGTTAGTTGAAATATTACAATACATTTAGCATTGATATTTACTGGAATTTAAAACACCGTTTAGGAATGGGGAAATTTGGTTTTAGGCTGGGTTTGGGCAAATTTTGTTATAGTGTCTCACTAATTATTTATTAACCTCAGAAAAAAAAAACCTCAGAGATCTCTACCCATTATCCTAGCTAACCCGGGAGAGTTGGCACCCTTATATGTTAACATGGCAAAGGTTAATTACAAGCTAACTGCTGAGTAAAGCTTGAAGTGTCAGTCATATTGTTGTTGTAGTGTTGTCTCGACTGTGTAGATGTTCGCCAGCCTGTGGTCATTCTATTGTCGTGTCTCCTTGTTGGCATCCTTGGATGACCAACCTTTTGAATGCTGTTTACTAGCTTCCTGCTGCTAGCTAACATACTCAACTTGTCTATCTGTATAGTAATTTCCACTGTAAGGTCCTTTACTAGCTGTAGTAGGTTCAATCAGTCTTGATCCCTAATACCAACAATGGGCCTCTCTCAAATGTGCTCTCTGGTTTGCACACCAAATTCTCAGTTCTCTGATCATTCATAAGGTTCAAATGAATATTCCTGCCTTCTCATTTGCCATTTTGATAGAATTGTGGTCTATGGATTACACATTTTGTAATTGACTTAGGCCTGCATTATTTTCTCTTCCTCTACAAAGGAGAATGGCTTGTAAATGGTTCATTATTATTCACCATGGCATATATTAAGGTGCTTACTTGAATATCTTCTTCTTCCTCAGTCAGCTTTATTGGTCTTCTGTTGCTGAGGGTAACTCTGTTCAAGGGAGAAGTTCTCTATTGGCTTGAATCCTGGTATTTTTACTTTAATGCTTCAGTCACTTGTCAGATGAGAAGTGGTGATGTTCTGGAAAGATCTTTCGTTGAATAAAATTTTATTCAATTAAACACGAGTCATATTTTCTCATTAATATCTATGTAGAATGGGCAACTGTGTTTCCCAAATACCATGACAGGCCCTGTCCTCGCCCTTTAGTTATTTTTTTAAAGCAAAATAAGTAAGGACTTTGGTCTGGAAAGTGACTTCATCTACAGTAATTACTAATATTTTAATATGAAATAACATTTTAACCATTCTGTATATGCCCATGACAGTGCGGACATAACCTGGGGTTTGTATTCTGCTGATTTATGAACTGACGACCCAGGTGCAAGATATACTGGAGGTAAGATATTAAAATAAATATGTTAGCACTAAATTTGCCTCTAACAATCAGTTAGGAATCTTTTCTTTTTCTATAATATACACAAAGCAGTGTTTTTTTTTTATTTGTATCAGGCCATGATGGTCTGTACTATGTTTAGATAATAAGCTAATGTTATATATAATATTTTCTCTGGCTTTAAGTTCTTTATCACTTCAAATGTTAATATTGGGAGGCCCTGACCTACAGAAGAACATGGCATCGCACATATACAATGCAGGACACATGGGTGCCTCTATCAGTGCACAAGGCTAAGCATGAAAAGACAGCCAGCTTTCCTTTTTAACTCCAATTTCAGAAAGCATTGAGATTAAATACACAAGCGCATACCCACACACAACCTACTGAACAATAGGTTCAATAGGTTATTAGTTGAAGCCACTGTTTGAGCACAAAGATTGCCAAGGGCTGCTCTGTCCTTGCTCTTCTATAGACCCTGAAAGCAGACGAGGGGCTTTTTCTACAGCTTTGTTTTGTCTGATATCTTTCAAGTGATGTCATGAGTTATCTTAAATTAGAAGACTGAAATATACTGAAATTGATGAACAAAACAAAAAAAATCTAAAATTTAATGATCAGTTAAGTTTTCAGTCAAATATCATTCGTGTTATTTGGAGTCCTCATGTGTTTCACGGCTTTCAGCGTCAGACACGCTTGGCCACTTTACCCAGTTGTGGTTGATCAGGTCTTAGCCTTTACCCTAGTAGCAGTCTTCCACAAATCTGGTCTCTTGATCCTTGATCAAAAGCCAACAAGAGGCTCACTGATGCCCCTGGTTCCTCCCGTGATGCAGAGTTTAGAGTGTTTTGTAAAGTGTCTGTCTTGCAAAGTCTTTACATTCTCCATTCAAAATCATGCACTTTACCCCACGTCCTTGTCTATGGCAGTTACATAAAACCATTAGACTTGCCTTGGCGCAGGTTGACAGAACTTGAACTGCTTGCCTGGGTCTATCATCACAAGCCAGTCCTATATGATATTCCCAAGAAAGGACTTTAGGTGCAGCTCCGTCACTGCCACCATGCACTTTAGGTTTAAACTTTAGGCATTTTGCTTTTTTCCAGCACTGTTGAAGCTAATGTATTACTTTTTTCAACTATTGATGCCCCAGGGCCTTTGAATCATAGTTTTCATGTTTTGGCAAAGTGGCCTTGCTGGTGTATTGACCAAGCCCCAGTAGTGCAGGATTGATTGACTCGGGAGAATATCATAAACTCCCTGGACCAAGAAAAAGAAAGCTGCATGTGTAATGTGTTCACTGAGGAGCTTTATCTAGGTGCTTGTTAAATTATGGGGTTGGACTACTAATACATTGCATTACTTGAAAGTAATTCAATTGAAATTAACTCGTGTTAAATACAAACAAATTAGCTGACTGAGTTTTAGCGGAAAGCTGTGAGTAATTTATCAGCAGATATTGATTCCTGAAAACAATGCTGATAAATTTGTGCAGGGATCAGCTGGTATCTAAGCTGTAGAGGGAAATCGGGCACAAAAATGCAATACCTGTGCTTGTCCAATTCCTTTCAAACATATGTTTTTTGGTAGCAGGCACATTTTAGAGATATGTTTGGGATGTATCTCCAACCATCTTTGAGTATGATTATGCCCACAGTGTTGGATGCCATTTCTCTTGGCTCAACCTTTATCCAGTTCCCATATACCAATGTGCAACAGGGATCAGTCCATCTCAAGTGGTCCAATAATTATAAAGTCAGTTGCTTAACAGTTTTTAATTTTTCAACATTTTTTTGAGTGATTACTCTGTGTATTATCACTGTAAAACCATCAGTTTCTTTTTTCACTTGGTTTAACCTTGACAGCCACCTTTGTGTCATGGCACACAACAAATTTTGGTTATACAGCTGTTTACAGAAACCCCAATATCTCGGCTAAGGATAGTCCTAGCTCCTTGGAACAAAAACTGATCTCTAGAACACATTACAAGGTACATTAACATGTATAACCATTTTGCACATTTTTGTCCCTTAGACTTAGAACTTACGTCTTAATGTAATGCTCAAGATTACTCACAGTTCCACTATTAGAGTCAATTTGTAATGGAAAGGGTTCGAGTCTCAGTCTTAATCTTTTTAGAGGGTACCTAGGTAAGTATAGTGTGCATGCAGAACATTTCAAATTTGAGACTTCTCATTTTTTTTATGGGGGTTAGAAAGTGCAATTTTTAAAAATTCCTTTTTCAGGTTGAATATCTTTGAATATTCCCCTCACTTTCAGGTTGAATATCTCTGGTATTCTCTGGGGGACCAGATATGAACCTGAAATTTTCACAGAAATAAGTTCTCTATAGTAGAGTTCTGCTGTAAAAAAATTGAATTTGAAATTCCACTGGTTACAGAGCTAAGGCTAGTAGAAATCTGGGGAAAAGCCTACCTTATTCATGCATTTTGAGAACTGTACAGATGTAATATAAGCATAACAAATAATAAAAATGAACAGTATTTTACAGTAATTATGTTTGTGATTGACATACAATAGCTAATGATTGTCAGTGAGGTGTAAAATATTACTACATTTGATATTGGCAACAGTGAAACATAATCTATCACAAGGTCCTTCAAATCTGCAGAGTTTAGCTCCAACCTCCAAACTCACCTGCCTGTAATTTTTTAGTAATCCTGAAGACCTTGGTTAAGAGCTTGTACATGTGTGTTTGATTGGAGCTAAACTCTGTAGGACAGTGGATCTTGGGTCCAGATAGAATGCTGATCTATCATGTTGGTAAAGGTGTATCATTGGTAAATAAATAGTCCTCACTCTGCTCCATACATGTTTCTTTTTCAATCACAATTTTTTTTTGTAGCAAGTGGGACACAGTGACCTACCAGGGACAGGTTTTAGAGGATAGTTTGTTTTTTTTGATATGTGCTCTAATCGATTTTCTCAGTCCTTTTGTGATAGTTTTTTTTTTGTGATATTGCAAGAGATTACCACAAGTGCTACTAAATAGGTAATGATATTTTGATAGAAATTTCTTTTAACGGTTCTTACAAACTGATGTAACATCACATCCATGCTTTTATTGAAGGAGAAACAACCACTTAGCTCTGTTTATGGCACTTTGGTCATTTGTAAAACACATAACTGAACACTATAATTAGGTATTTGGATAAAATCTATTCCAAATACCAGCTATACCAACTGTACACCTGCATGCACACTATACTTACCTAGGTCCCCTTTAAAAATTAAGACTGAGACTTGAACCCTTCCCATTATAAATTGACTTTAATAGTGAAACTTTGAGCAATCTTGAACATTTTTTCCAACTTTACTTCATTGATTCACAACTGTTAGATTTATTCCAGCCCTAGTGTTTAGTTAGTGTCTAGTGATCTGTTTTTCCTACGATCATTTTACACTTATTAGTAATTAATTGTGTATAGACCTGGCCCTTGGGAACTTGATGTGTCGACTATATTTTGCCCGTTCTAGACAAAAGCATCTGTCAAATATAAATGTCCGTTCATAAAAATATGGAGGCACTTCTTGAAGTATTAAACTAGAGTAATGGCTTAGATAAAAATATGAAATTGGTTTACAATATAGGGTTTCTAAGAAAATGCAAAGACATTGGTGCAAATTGGTTCAAAACACAGTAACAAAACAGTACAGTAGTTGTTAAAGAGGTCAGTACTGGGAGCTCAGTAAGTGATTGAGACACACTGGTCTATCAGTATTAAGCTGATTCATTACCCTGCTTGGCAATAATGTGTATTCAGTACAAGCAATTATGAAATTAGATGGATAGTGAAAAATTGCTTTTAGACCCAGCAGACTTGAACTTTGAACTCAGATTTTGTTAACCATTACACATTACTCTGTACTGGCTTCGCCTGTTGGCAGGGGTATTGTCACATCACATTGTCTATCACACAGTTGTTTATGATTAATATCATGAAACGCTCATAGAAAGAAATGTTTGTGAACGCATATTCTGTGACTCTGGTATTAGAATCAGTGTTTCAGAAATTATTTTGCTGATTTTGATTACATGTGCGTTCCACTGAATGAACTGGTGCAGGGCTGTGACACTACAATTTCATTTTTCCTCGGCAGTTTTTAAGCAGTACAAGTGGCAGGTTGAAGATCTTTAACTGTCCGGTTTTGGTGAACCTGTGCCCATTGTAGCCTCTGAGATGCTTTTTTCCTCACTACGGTTGTAAAGAGTGGTTATATGTCTCCTCAGACTTCTCTCATCAACAAGGCATTTCCACCCACAGAATTGTTGCTCACTAGACTTTTGTTGAACTATTCAAGCCAGCCCATCTGGCACCAACAACCATGCTATGGTCAAAATAGCAGGGTTTCAGGATATTTTGGATGGAATATATCTGGTTATTTATGCAGCAGAATGGTGCTTAAGATTAGGGATGGGCGGTTTTCCTATTCCTCTGCTGATACTTTGTTTTGTGTGCAAATTGATGTCAAATTTCTCTCATGTGGTATGTTATTTATTTCACATAGATTGACCAGAAGCCCTAAATTATATAATATGTGGATTACATGCATATCTATCTGCCCTGTCTATGCTTTATAAGTGAACAAGAAAATCAGACCCTCAAATGATCATAAGAAAACTTTGTAAACATGTTTGTAGTAGAGACAAAATGTAATGTAGCTTTATTGTTAGCAAAACTCTCTCTCAATGCCTTTTATTGTGCAACAAAAGCTTCCAAACCAGCATGAGCACTAAAAATCTTCTACTTTCCACTTGAAAACAGTACTAGAAGCCCAGGTGAAGGTAGTACGTACTTTGATGTGACAGCATTGTCATTTATCTTTCTAAATAGCCTAGACACTGCATGAATCAGTGTAAGCTTGGTAGCTGCTGCTCCGCTACCCAATCTCCACTACTTCCTAATGAATCAGAATACCAGAGAGGCAGTGACCATACTGTTCCACCGTTGGCTGGGGACATGTGGAAATTGGCACTTTATTGTCTAACAAGCTCCCTCCGAGGATCTATGTTCACTCAAGAAAAGAGTCTCCATTAGGACCCCCATTTTCAGTCTTTACTACATCAGCATGGGGCTCTTACTGAATGCAGCTGGTACCACAGTGGCACGGTGCTGCTGGGTCTTTCATCACATTGTGTCTGTTCAACTTTGAAGAGCATTCTTTAGGTAGGCTTGAAGTAGTGAGAAAATATGGTTTATGCAAAAGTTTCAATAAAATAACCTTTCCATGGGTACAAGGCAGTAGAACTATTCAAATGATCATGCGGTGATGATGACCAATATTTATCTGCTATTTGGTTGTGATGGATTTGCGAGCTGTATTGTTTGCATTTTTTATAAATTCAGACTATTCAGGGCATTCTAAAGGATTTGAGCATTAGAGAAGTTTATTAATATGTTTCTTTACAGGATAACCAATATGCAAGTGAAAAATATATAATGAATTATGCATAGTTTTGTAATTTTGTGAGGTGAAATCAGTTTTGTCTATATCTAATACATCTTATTCTTTACACACTGTTTATATGCAGCATGAAATATCATGCAAATGTTTCCGTAGTGTTTTTCTCAGCAGGTATGAGTAAGAAAATACAGGTAAGCATTTAGAAGAACTGTTCAAGGGAACATGTTATTCTGCTCATTCGTATTATTGATTCTAATTATTTTGCTGTTAATAATAGTCATTATACTAGGTTGCAGCCTGACTATTTGTTCCTTCAGTAATAGCTGTAACAGCATGAGCTGAACTGAAGGTCTTTTCCTTAGAAAAGTCAGGGGTACTATTTCCTAGAAGCCAGTTCAGCATGATTTATGCAGAGTTTCCCTCAAAGATGTTTACCAGCCTGACTTGCCATGTCTGTAGGGATTACTGCTTTTCACTTTCTTATTTATTTAGCACTGTTTAATGTGGATCGGCTTTCTGGCTGAGCACAAGCTATGGGCTGTGAGTTTATTGATGCAAGCACGCACACACACACACACACACACACTCTCTCTCTCTCTCTCTCTCAGAAAGAACTAGGAGGGAAAATGAAAGAAAAATTGAGATTCAGCACTACATATAAACAGACATAATAATAAAGTATTATCCCTTGATGGTGAACATGAGCAAACACACATGTGCACAAATGATTATGTCTCTCTCTCGCTCTCTCTCTCTCATACATTGTATCTCATTCCTTCATTTCCCTGACCTTACAATACATAGTTTAACCTTATTTAATCATGGAATTAATCTTCTAGACAGTTAATATATTAATTTATACTTGCAGTCTACACATCCTAAAGGTATGTTGTTTAGAGGTAAAACTATATCCTGCCAAAATAGAAACTCATTTAGACTAATTTGTAGTTACACATTGCACAATTGCATTATCCTCATTTAATTATCTTTCATTACCGGTAATTACAGTATATTGTTAAATAGTGTTGAACGGCAGACAGCCTTATCCAGTGCGAGTCATCTGTTTTATGCTTGAAGATACACATCTTACTTCCACATCTACCTCAAGAAGTAAACAAGTTTTTCAATCTCCTACAACTGAGGCCGTGTCGTGTGCTTTGCTTTGAATAAGAGATTATTGAGGCTGGTGCTACAGGGTAGAGATAGCATTATTAGCTACAGCAGGAGGCTCTCTCCTCAGGTCTCCCCACGAAACAGATCATAAATCAGTCTCAGACCTCAGTGGAAGTTGATAGATAGGCTGACTGAAGAGCTGGTTACCTGGAGATGATGTGCAACTTGATGAGATCAGTCCAATATGAAGGCTAGCGTCATCGCCTGGAACTGATGTGACTTGGCCCTCATCCAATACATAGATGATTGGTTATTTAAATTTTAAAAGTTATTCAGTGATTCTGTGGATGTTTATTCACTCCTACAGAGTGCTAGGAGACAAAACATTGGAAATCATTTGGTAGCATATAACAGGTTTCATTCAGATATACCATAGGTGCTATATTCAGGAAAAAAAAAAAACAACAACACTGAGAGATGGATCACATATCATGAATCTTTTCCCATTAACAGACCCTGATCTGGAAGCACTCCATCTGAGAAATCTAATCAGATTGATAACCATTTACAGGCCAGGGTGGAGCTTTCACTGATTTCTCTCCCACTCCTTGAATTAGTTATTTTCTCTTTGTCTCTACCTTCTGCAGTTTCCGTATTTGATGGCCCTTGATTATTTTCTATGCTGAGATAAACGTCACAATCGCATGATTTATTCTTAGTCTCCTTCAGTGTGATCAAGTAAATCATAAAGCTGTGGAGCTTAGTGAAGTGGACTGAAGTGGGCTGAAGTGTGTGTGTGTGTGTGTGTGTGGATTCCATTGACCTTGACTACAGTCAACCACTGATTATGATTGCCACACATTGCATTCCTCCAACAGTGAGTGTAATGTGTAATTAATTATTTCTCTGTCTTTGTTTGACAGCAATGAACGGCTCACTGAAGGATTTACAAATGGCTCAGTTCTTTTCTAACGGAATCTGTAATGAATAGGCAAACAGGCACATTTCAGTAAATAGGATATGTTTTGTGTCATAACTCCAAAATGTCAGTAATGCAATCTGTGTGGCTTTTTTATTACGCTTTATTTGATTTCTTTTAACTGTTTGGTAAAAAAAAAAACTAAAATATTTGTTCATTTAAAAAAACTATGCTTGTATTTTGTTGTCTATATATTCACTGTATACCATGCTCTTGATTGTGAGTGCAACCAAATACGAAGGGAGACAGATCATGCATTATGAGATGAGATTTCACTGGTAAATGACAATGTCATAGGAGAAATAGAATAATCCTGTGACTTGTCAAAATCACCAGGATTAAAGGCTAATACCTCTGCACTTCCCTATTATGTTAATTAATAATGGACCTCATTAATCAAACTCGAAACAAATTAATTTATTTCTACATTTTTTTGCAGGAGCATTTACACAAGAAATGTGCTATTCAGTAAAATCCATTTAAAAGAAAGCAATTCAAAATTCCATAGATTAAGATTAATAAGGATAGCCATTTAATAAGGACAAAAGAAATGGTGCCCTATAAAAGGAGGAAAGGTTAGTCTGGCAATTAGGAGGCGCTATTTCACTTTTAGTCATTTTTGTTGTTTTCAGCTGCCTGTCAGCTTTACTTTTTATGGAGTTTTTAGATGTTACTAAAGGGAAATCAGCTGTACACTGAATACATTTCATCAAATGTGTATTTATCAAATGTGCACACAAGCATGAAGAAACTCACAGTTACTGTTTTCTCCTTTTTTTTAAATTTACAGGAATTTTTTTGTTCAGTTTGGTCAAGAAAACATTTACATGCAGCTTTACTAGAAGATTGAAAAGTGAGTCCAATTATTTCGATTTACAAAGGTTAAAACACATGCCTTTGCCTTGTTATACAGAATATGTGCAGCCAGATATAATATGTACGTCTGTACTATATTCTCAGAGATGAAGGGAGCCCTCTCCTATTCACTTAGTGAATGCTGCTCTAAATGCACAATGGAACCTGTACAATTTGTTCATTTTAATACCTGTTTAATAATCCCTTCTTTGCGCTTCAGTAGCTTTAAATGATTGTCTGCTAAATGGCAGTGTGATACCTCCTGCTGAATTACTGGCAGATTCAATGCTGCTAATAACATTACAGGATTTTATTTAGAAGAATTGCAATGACAAATGTGTTGATGTTACTAATGTGCTATTGAAAATATTTTCTGAAAATTGAACATTATGAAATTTATGACTGTCAGTGATTCACTGATGGGAAAAGATAATGGTTCATGCATCATCAGTTGATCATTGTTGATTGTCTCATTATTGGTGGTAACACAGATCAATTATCATAGATCCAGGTGATTTACTTACTGAGTTTTACTCAAAAGCAAGTAGATGTTTTGAGCTTTTTCTTCATCTTCAAAGAGCCATCATAGGAAATTCAAGGACTTGTGCAATACGGTCTTTAAGCTGAGGCAAAAGCGTAGACCCACCTGCTGGGTATGATAGCTCAGAATACAATCAATACACACAGTCAATCGATTGAACCCATGACTTTGTGGGAGAGTTCGACCTGTTATTGAGTCGACCTGTTATGGGCACCTATTAATGTTATATCAGTGCAGTCTGTAGAGGTCTCTTTCATTCAAAATTCATATCAGATATACACTAATAAATTGGGAATTGAGTCTAGAAACTGCAATAGTAGTCTTTATTCTCTTATACAGCATCTGCTTGGTATAAGGCCAAGGTTGGGAAGGTTATTCAATGCACAAGAATAGTTAGGCTAAATTTTTCATCTAGACATAGTTTGGTAAAGTACATGAGGTGCACTAGCAAGAGGGTCCATGGTTCCTCGGGACATGGTAATCATACTCTCACAATTTTATGAAGGGTTCAATGGGTGCATTTACTCCCCACACTGAATTATTCAAATAACTGTGTAGAACTGTTAGAATAGTTGATCTGTGGACAGTAACCATGCAACACAGCTACTGACCATAACTCACACACAGCAAAATGGCTACATAAGACAATATGCTGCAATATTATAAAGTAGTAGACTTCAACTTACTGCTTAAAGGTAAAAGCTAATATTAATGTTGCTGTACATTCTTAGTCATTTGGTTCTGTTTGGCATTTCTATTACAGTAGCTTAATTTTACCTAAGTGAGATGTTAATGCGGTGTGTGTTTGTAATGTCTGTAATGAGGTATGTGTGTAATGCCCCTTAGTACTTCCACTCGAAGCTAATTCTCTTTCACCCCCTCCTCGTCTACTATCACATCTGTGTTATGTATTCTGTCACGTCTACTGCCATATCTGCCACACCTATACCCACCCCTCATACATATTAGCCTTCAAATATATTTACATGTACTATCTCTCCCTCCTTTCGAGGCCATAGATGATCAAATATCTATCAATATTAATAAAGTCTCAATGGTCCTCCGAATGGGGGTGGTGGTGGCAGGTCCCCCCAAAAAACAAAACAAACAAATAAAGAAAACCTTTCAGCATGTGGGTAATCGTCTGTGGCTGACAATGACAACCTGAACAACACCCAGTGCTAATTATTCAAAGTCATAAAATAAAATCCTCAATATATGCTGTGCCTCAATATATATCTGTGACTGCATCACAATAATTGTGTGTTAATGTGCCAGATTTTAAAACATTTGCTTTAATAAAACAAGGTTAAGGCGTGTCAATGTATTGCCTCATGACACAAGTAATGTCTCCCAACTGAAGCTTTAAAAAGGGGAAGGTTTGTTCCGAGGGTGGCATAGTGCCTCAGTGAGTAGCACCACCTCCTCACAGCTCCATGTTCCCTTGTTTGAGCCCAAGGTTCTCCAGTTTCCTCCCACCCTTCAAAACATGCTTGGATTCTAAATTTCCTTTAAGTGTGAATGATTGTGTGAATGTGTACACATAATGTTCCATCTGGGGTGTATTCTCGCTGCATGTCTAGTGTTTCCAGGGGTTTCCGGCACCGGATCCATTGCAACTGAAGATGAATGAATGTTTGATCTCGCAGCAGAGACAGAGAAAACCTAGATAGTTTGTAGACAAAGTTGGCAGATGGTGGTAAGATGGTGGCTTTTTCCCTGAAACACTATCTAAATACTTTGGAACTGTAAAATACTATGGAACCTTATATGTTTGGGCTGCACCATCCAAGAAGATCCATTGAGACTGATCTCAGGTTCTTGACCTCTAACTTCTGTTTGTCCAAAGTTTTATATTTACCTATTATTCTCTTACTTGCTTATTCTTCAGTGAACTGCACAGTGGTAGAACAATGTTGACATGAAAACCTAGGAGAGTTTCTGTCAGAGACTAATGAATTTTTATCTAATATAGCTACGTAGCTACCAAGATCATACTAAAATCAATCTTTACTTAAAGGTGGATTGTTGAGAATAGTCTAGAGGCATGGATCTGTAAGTAGCAGTATTAATTTAATACATTAGTAATCCTGACAATCTGGAATCCTTGAATGCTTGATAGCTTGATTGACTTTCATAATCTGTACCTGCAGGAATTGTGAACTTGTTTGATATTATGATGCAAGTCAGTCTACTGGAAAAATCCCTTTCTTAAAAGAACCCAAACATGATCCACTTCCATTTGGAAATGAATAACCAGAAAATGAATAAATGAGTAATCATGTGTTTTAATTACGGTGTGAGACTACTAGATTAGCGAATAGTCTGAGATAGGAGATGAGTTTCTGATTATATGAGTGTCTGATTAGCAGAGCATCTGAAAGGATGAGAAAGAAGGTCTGACTGATAATGTCAGTGATTGCAAGTGAAGAACTATGAAAGCTCTAAAGTGGATATTATACACCAGCATCATTTTTCATATCAGGCCTACCACTAGAATTTTTACTTATGCCAAAAGGATTAAAGACCGTGTTTTCTCTTGTAATTAAAATAAATAAATAAATAAATACATAAATATACAAATAAATAAAAGTAAGCATGGCTTAAACATGTACTCTTATGGTTACTACCTTTTAGTTAGATCTACATGTAAATGCAATATATTAAGGAAAAGAAAAGCCTAGGCTATGCATACTGTCTCTTATTAAATCAAATAATGTGCTGCAAGCAAAGCTAATGTCTAGTCTGTCTTGTGGGAAACCATGCAAATGTATGAGAGTGATTGGAATAAGCTTTGTACCACAAGCAATATTCACCAGTCCATTTGGCAAATCTACAGCACGGTTCAGAGTCTGTCCTCAGTTGCAGGTCCTGACAACCCAAGCCCTGGTGCTCTTGTATTATATTAATTACTCTCATTAATATGAGACTGCTGGAGGACTTGGGAACGTTAAATGGAAACATTTGCATGTATGCTAACGAAAAGGCCCTCGGTGCACTTTTCTTATGATGGTTTGCCTGCTTGTTTTATTGCAACAGCAGTGCATTTAATCAACTGTGCTTAAGGCTACAAGTAAAAAGAATAATCTTTCAGTACACTTTTCAATAGGAGATGTAAATCTGCTCAGTATCCTGTCATGATTGTAAGCTGCTTTGGATAAAAATGTCAGCCAAATGAGCAAAGGCAAATGAAATACATTCAATGAGTCTTGTATTTGCTCCTCACAGCTCCAGGGCCCCTCGTTTGATCCGTGGCTCAGGTTACTGTCTGTGCAGAATTTCTGTTTTCCTTGTGTTTATGTGGGATACTTCTGGGTTCTCTGGTTTCCTTCTCCCACCCAAAAACAGGCCAGTAGGTAGATTGACTAAGATTAATTGCCCTTCTGTGTGAATGAGTGTGTGAATGTGTGTGAATGGTGCTTAGCGATGAACTGGTGTCCCATCCAAGGTGTATTCCACCTCACTGGCTCTTGATCCACCACAACCCTGACAAGGATAAAGCAGTTACTGAAAGTGAGTGAGTGTGTCTCAGTAATCGCTCCATATTCTCTATAGCCCAGACACATAATTCCTGCTGAACCCATACCGAACAGAGAAATAGCACTGGCCAATTTTTAGACCCTGATCAAGGCAATTACGGACCAGAATGAAAGACTTTTACGTTATAATAAATCCATAAGTGAAGTGAGTGGGACACATCTTCTGTTCCACTGAGCCTTGATAAATGCATTGACAAATGACCTTTAAAAAAAAAGAAATATACATATATACATACACACACACACACACACACATATATATATATATATATATACACACACATATATATATATATATATATATATATATATATGTAGACACAATTATTTTCATTATTCAATTTTAATTATGCCTCAGTATATCACTATAATGGATTTGAAATGAAGCAATCAAGATGTGATTGAAGTGTAGACTTTCAGGTTTAACCCACAGGGATTAACAAAAATATTGCATTAATCATTTAGGAATTACAGCAATTTTTTACATAGTACCTCCATTTTCAAAGGCTCAAAACTAATTGGACAATTGACTGATAAGCAGTTTCATGGCCAGTTGTGACCTGTTTCTTCCTAATTTCATGACAAATTAAGGAGATAAAAGGTCTGTAGTTGATTTCAAGATCTGAATTTGGATTTGGTAGCTGTTCATGGGAACTCTCAATATGCGGTCCAAAGAGGTGTCAGTGCAAGTGAAGGAGGCCATCATTAGGCTGAAAAGACAAAACAGACCTATCAGAGAGATAGCAGAAACTTTAGGAGTGGCCAAAGCAACAACTTGGAACATTCTTTAAAAGAAGGAATGTACTGCCAAGCACAGCAACACCAAAAGGCCTGGAAGTCCACAGAAGACAACTAAAGTGGATGATTGCAGAATTTTTTCCTTGTTGAAGAAAAACCACTTCACAACATCTAGCTAAGTCTAGAGAACTCTGGAGGAGGTAGGCCTATCATTGTCTACAGTCAAGAGAAGCCTTCATGAATGTAAATACAGACAGTTTACCTCAAGATACAAATCACTGGTAACACTCAAGAACAGAAAGGCCAGATTAGACTTTGTTTAAAAAAAAAAAAAAAAAAAAAACTTCTACAAAAAAGCCTGCCCAGTTCTGATGCAAGATTAACTTGTACCAGAATGATGAGAAGAATATGGAGAAGGAAAAGAAAGGCTCATGATCTAAAGCATACCACATCATCTGTCAAACATGTGGAGGCAGTGTTAAGGCATGGACATGTATGGCTGCCAATGGAACTGGGCCACTGATGTTTATTGATGAATTCTGAAGTGGATAGAGCTATACTTTCTGCTCAGATTCAGTCAAATGCTGCAAAACTGATAGGATGGCGCTTCACAGTACAGATGGATAATGATCCAAAACGTACCGCAAAAGCAACTCAAGAGCTTCTTAAGGGACAGAAATGGAATGTTTTTAAATGGTAGAGTCAGTCACCTGACATCAACCCAACTGAGCATGCTTTTCACTTACTGTAGACAAAACTGAAGGCAGAAAGATCCACAAACAAGCAGCAACTAAAGGAGGCTGCAGTGAAAGCCTGGCAAAGCATCTCGAGGGAGGAAACTTAGCATTTGGTGATGTCCATGGGTTCCAGACTTCGGGCAGTCTTTGACCGCAAAGGATTTGCTTCTAAGTATTAATATTTATCATTATGCTGGTTTTTCCAGTTACTTGTCCAAATACTTATGGACCTGACTGTATAAACAGTTCTCCAAAGGCCCTAAAAATTTCATATTTAAGGATTTATTTGGCAAGATTAACCAATTTAGTGTAATAAATAGTGTAATATCTATTAGTGTAATAGATATAATTCTAATAAAATAAAAAAGTCATTGATATTATTCAAGTCAACTATATTTATTGCTTGTTTAAATATGCAAATTCAGAGAATTTTAGAGCCCATTGTGTGAAGCTTCACCATATAGTCCTCTTTTGACTGACAGTGTATGGATTGTGATCTTGGTCATGGCATGAATGTAACTTCAGTGGAATATTTACCAGTGCTATTTTGAGAAAAAAATTCTGTGAGCCGTATATATATATATATATATATATATATATATATATATATATATATATAAACTTAAATAAGAAATTTTAAAATATCCTTAAACCAACAAAATTCTTTGAGTATAAGATTTTATACATATATATATATATATACTCAAAGAATTTTGTTGGTTTAAGGATATTTTAAAATTTCTTATTTAAGTTTTTTTTTCTGTGCAAAAACAGACTATTGCAAACCTTTGGAATCTTAAAAAAATAAATAGTAAAAAAAAATAAATAAAAAGTAAAAATCTACCTGATCTCCTAAAACGGGATTAGAACATGTACTCCACTGGAACTGTGGAATTGTCACCCTGTTACTCCAAGAAAAAAGGGTTCTACCAAGTTTTACATAAACCATAAATAGATAATAGACTGTTGTAAAAATGTAAATTTTTTAAAGTTCTTACAATGTGCACAACACTATTTTTATTAAAAATGGTCAAGGTTAGTTGGAGTAGGTGTTGGAGTAGGTGTTCCCTTTCTTATGTCTTATTTTCTGTAAAATCTGATGTAATCCAAATATATATTCTTGCATGTTCTGATTCCTAACATTTAATAGATTCTAATGCAGTTTTATGATTTTGAAGGTTTATAATGGTCTATTTTTCCACAGAAGAAAAAAAAACTTAAATGAAAATTTTAAAAAAAGTTTCTCATCTTTTAATCCTTAAAATGCTAGAATACTAGATGTCATTATCCAAATGTGCTAAAACATTAATACCAGAAGTGAATTTAAAAATAAAAAAGCAAGAATGTTTTTCTTTTGTTTGTTTTTGTATAGCACTTTTTTATTATCCAGCTTCTCAGAGGTCCTGTGCTCCTAATCAACAAGTCAAAGCACAACAGTGGCAAATGAAAAGCTCACTAATATGAAATGATAAAACCTTGTGAAGAGGCAAGATTCAGAAGAGGATCCCACTCACCCCAAGGCAACACTGAATAGTCAAGTCTTAATAAAGCGACACATGTTGGGAATTTGCATAAGCAGAATTAAAGAAACTGATGCATGCAGAGGTAAACTGATTTCATCTTTCCTCCCTCATTCATAAAACTGTCATGTACCTGGCCACTTCATCACTAGAAACTTTGACATTTGCAACAGCTGCCAAATAATGATGTATAGGTAAGTTGGCAATTTCTTGCATGGTTTATTACTGGGAGTAAGTTAATCATTTGGTGCATGTGGGTGTGTGTATAAAATCTGAAGCTAGTCTTCAGATAATGAAGCAGAGTTCCAGTGTGATGGATTATAAATGAATGCAGAACCCGTAGTAATGGAGAAATCAGATTTATAAAACCACAACATGCACAAGGCCTTATGCATCATTCTTATTTACATTCCAATTAACATGAAATTGAGAGCACATGGATGAAATCTCTCACCTCACGTTGTCTCCACCCAACAATGCGTCTTTTAGGAATGTTAAAAAAATGCATTTATTAGACAGGTATCATCTGAATACTTGAGATAATAGCCAGTCAGCCCTAATATCCTGCCTCACCTTCTTTTAGGTCTTGGGTCTCAAGCAAGCTGTAATTACTGCCGTCAACAATTTTGGAGATGCACCTGCCCACGACCCACGTGGAATCCCAGATTCCGTACATCCACCTATCCAATCACACACTGTTTTGGGTTTGCTATGAGTCCTGCCCATCTAAAGACTCTCTGGATGTTGAACCATGGCTGGCCCTCTTAGAAAGCCAAGAGGAAGTGTGACAAATTGGTGGAACTCAAATGGAGTGGAAAATGCCATTTTTTGCAGGACATTGGAGTCAGTGGTCTCTGTGTCAAATCAAAATGGGCTAGGCCAAGCTAATCAAGCAGTTCATCTTTGTGCAGCGTTGGATATGATATATATCAAATATGCCACATTTACTTTTCAAAACATGTAGTCCACGCAGAAATGGAAAGTGCTGTCTTTCTTGGGCACAAGGACCACAGGGCTGCACCAATACCCCCATGGGGAACATAGCCCTGAGTTCATCCTCAACCACCTGTTCCCTATGTTCATGCAATCGATAGGGGCAGCTGTGCACAACCATGCCCAGGGGAGTCTTTACGCGGTGCTCTGAAGAGAGGTTTGGCTAATGAAGAGAGGAGGATGAGATAGCGTAGAGCTCTGGCTATGAGATGGTAATGGGATAATGTGTGTGCAGCAGATGCATAATGGTCACCTTTTTAGTTTTTGCACAAATGCATTTCCTTTGCCATATGGTGCTGAGTTCATTGATTTTGATGCCTTCTTATTTAGTACTAATAATCTGAGAATTAAACACAAGACATCTTGGTCTTATTCTGGCTGCCACATTATCTCTGTCTGTTTGATTCTCTAAGTAGATAATTTTCACTTGTTAATGTTTTTTAGATAGCCTCTTTGGGCCTAAGGTTCACGTTAGAGCTGAGGGACTATTTATTATTGGAATGTGATAAACAACTCATAATGAATGGAACTATGCTGAGCAGAATATGGATATTCACACATATACTGTACATCTACAATGAGGAAAACAGAAAGGCACAAATCGTTCATTACAATCAGAGCAAAAGATACAAACAGGTCTTTTGGCATTAGTCAGCTGAAATCCAGCATCATCATTTATCATTTTGCAAATGTATTTGTCATCAGCACTTGGAATTACAGTAAGCAATTAACCTTTTTTGATTTGTTTCAGAGTCAAGATACATGATTTCTTTGTTAATGATGTTTATTCATTTAGGGAAAAAAATCCTGGACGTGATCCTGGATGTGAATAAAATTTGTGGCATATTAGTTTAGTCTTTTAGTGATTATACAGTTCAGAGACTCTTGGGAGCTTGAAAAATTGCACAAGTTCATCATAATATAATATAATATAAATTAATATAATATACTATAATATAATATTTATCATATTATAAAATGAGCCAGTTGCCTAGTGGCCTTTCATATGGCACACACTTGTGTCTCAAACTGGCAGATACTTTATTTCTGTGCCACAAATTATTCTTGCTGAATTAACAGTCCCTGGCATAGACAACGTAGGTAATTACCTAGGGCAACTTGTCAGGAGTGGCACCAGCACATTGTGTTCTACAGTACATAGATCATGTTGATATCATGCCTTACTGAACAATATGGTTGCCAGCTACTGCCCTATCCACTGATCCCACTTCTGAGAAAAACTCTCTTCCCAATGAACTCACAGCTTTCCAGACTGTTCACTTTCTCTACCAGTGAGTTTTCTCCTCTCAATATGGACAAAAACTGTCTACTGTAGCCTGTCTGTTCAGGCCCCCAAGTGGTGTAGATTCCAGCATCTACAGTCTGACTATTGTAGCTTTCATATAAAGCAAATAGCAACAATATCAACAAAAGCTGCATGACATCTTTCAAAGTAATAAATTGTCCATCTGCATATGATAGTTGAGCTTTCTCTGTCTATGTTGTGCAGCACTCAATGACTGAACAGACGTGTGGCCTTGGGACGGGAACTCCTGATGTTACATGGCCAAGTATTTGGGACATCACAAATCAAATACTTTTACCATCAAAAAATCAAGTTCCAACAAGGTAACAATAAAATGCGTAGAAGCGACAGGTAGAAATGAGGATTATATCTTAGTTTATTTAATTTGTTTAGTAAACATAAACATTTTAAACCATGACATATTTTGGTATATGTCTGTCCTTAAATTTAAGTGAGTAGTCATTGGTGTGACTGATAGAATCTGATAGCTGTGGCCAGATATGTGTACAATAACCATCAGACATCCATGTCCAATCTCCACAAACACCTGAATACTGAACTTTCTCATGGATAGGTTGCAGATAGTAAAAGTTGGTGGAGGACCCTGGGTCCTAGTGCTAAGTATTGCCAGGCTCTTTCAGGCTCTTCTGCCTATACACTAAAGGTATGCATTGGCTCCCAGTTTATATTTTGGTTAAAAGAACTAACAAAGTTAATTACAATCACTGATGGATACAGACAGTAATAATTATTGCACTGAGTGCAATCGCTCAGGACTTCTGTGGGTGCAGGAGGGATTTATCAAACTGTCGGCGAAAGAGAGCAGGATTGGGCAGAATTTTTTGTAGGACTGGGTGTAGGACAGTGCTATCCACACCTCTACTCCACACCCATGAGTATTTAAATTCAAAATGATACAATCAATGCCTCCTAAATGGCACAACAGAAAAGCATTTATCCTGTCATAGTGATATCACAAGTTCAAATCCTGACAATGCCACAGAAAAAAGAGTATAATTGGCTGTGCTGTCTGGGTGGGAGAGATTGCACACTCTCTCTTCCCTCTCAATCAGAGACATTGCCAATCATGGGTGTGTGAGCTCATTTATGTGGAAGAGGGCAGTTAGTGCTTTCTTCTGAGTGTGTTCAGTTGTCCTTTGACGTAGTATGAGCAGTAGTTACAAAAGAAGCAGTGGCTGGTGAGGCAGGGGTCTCAGAAGAACCATCCCTGGTTGGTAGCTTATGTGTACCTATTTTAACCAAATTGTGTTAAAATGCGGTAAAAAAAAAATGACACAATCATAGCTGGCATCATTGACAAAAACAAGAATGTCCCAAAGAATAATTATTTATTTATTCATCTTCACTAAGTGCGTTATCCTGTCACATTAGTGTGAATTGCAGGCCTATCCCAGAAACACTGTGCAAGGTAGGAATATGGACCAGACCCCAGTCCATCTTACACACTTGCACACTCGTTTACATTCGGGGCAATTTAAAGTGCCCATACCAGCAATTCTTTTCAGGAATTGGTAGAAAACCAGAGTACCAGGAGAAAACTCTGTAAGAATATGTGAGACTCAGTACAGACAGTAACTGGAGCTCAGGATGAGACAATGGACCCAGGATCAATGAGCCACCAACACTACCTGCTGTCAACAGTGTGATGCTCGAGAAAAAACCTGAATACTGAATTTTTGAAGAGACCAAACACCAGTGAAGCTCTGAACTGAACAGCAAACACAAGTGAAGTAAGCATCTGTACTATCAGAAAGGACTATCAGACTATCAGGTTGCTCTACCTAGAGGTATGGCTATGTGGCCCCAAAAGAACAAATAAGGTCTCAGAGAGGAGTCAGAATTGCCCTAAGGATCATTGGAGTAGAATTGAAGCACATTCTCCTCTACTCCTCAGATATACAGTGCAGAACGTTCTGTCCAAAGGATTGTATATATATCTTTAGTACATCTTCTGATCCCATATCCTGTGAATACACGCCCCTTCATTATGTGTAATATTTTTTTTCTATTCAGTGTGTGTGATATTCAGTTGAGTATGTGCAATATGAATGTACAATACTTCCACAGTTCCATGAGTAATGTGCATTATTATTCCCCTTCCATTTTGTACTGCCCACACTCAAATGTGCAATATTTCTTACATGTTTAATGTGCAATATCTTCATGTGCATTATTATAACTCCTACCTATGTGTACTGGCTACACTTTCAAAACAGCTGCCATATAAATAACAATAAAGGCATCTTGATTTGATATGTTATAGGCCCATGTATACCTTTCTACTCTCTATATGAAACTGAAATGAATTCATTCATTCATCTTCAGTAACCACTTTTCAGGGTTGCAGTGGATGTGGAGCCCATCCTGGAGACACACTGGGTGCAAGCTGGGAATACAGTCCATCACAGGGAACCATGAACATACATTCACACCTTGAGGCAATTTAGAGTAGCCTATCCACCTACTGGCATGGGTAAGTCATGAAAACCTATAAACAGACAAAATGAGCTCAGGATCAAACTGGTGACCCTGGAGCTGTGAGGCAGCAATGCTACCTATACAAACCTAAAGCCAAAATAAATCTACATTAAATAAAATAAATACATAAAAAGTGTATCACAAAATTAAACATGAAATGAAACCATGAAACCATTCTTCCCTGATGGAAGTCTCTTCCGTGATGACAATGCCACTATGCACAGGGGATGAGAGCTCACTGAATGCTTTGATGAGGATGAATGATGGAAATTATGTGCGAAGGCCTTCACAATCACCTCCACTATGGGAGATTTTGGACTGACGTTTTAGACAGCGTTTTCCACCACCATCATCAAAACATCAGTTAAGGGACTCTCTTTTGGAAGAACAGTGTTCATCCTCCCAGCTCTATCTCCAGAGACTTTATGTCAGTTTATGCCAAGGTGCATTGAAGCTGTTCTGGCGGCACATAGTGGTGCAGCACTTTACTAAAACACTATATGACAGAGTTTCTTTTAACTTAACTCACATCTTTATATCATAAAAAGAGTCTTTAATGAGAGATAAAATTCTTTCTCTAAAGCAGGGTTCATTGGCACTTACTATATGTCATTAAATGTGGATGAACCAATTGTTCATTTTCTTGTGGTAGACAACAGAGCTCACTCTGATGTTCTTAAGAAATATTCAGCATGTGCTGGCTTCTTTTGTAGATTTATTTCACATCTCAGCTCTCCAGAATTAATATAGCTGTATTGTTATAAGAAGTGAGCTGGGGTCAAGGGTCACTGCTGGAGCAACACACAAGGCAGGCTGTAGGCTTGAACTTTTATCAGCTGCATCACCACATCCTTCCATGATATGCACACACATACATATCACGCTATAAGAATAAGAAACAATGAATATATTTTTTTGGTTAGAAGTAAACAAGGATGTGTGTCAATGACCTTTTAAACTTGAATCATAATATTCAGTCCTTCAGAAATGTGAAGACTGCTCAGAAGGATTAAGTGATTTATAGTAGATAAATAACCAAGATCATTTCGGTCAAGTATCTCGGCTTCACATAGCTCCCTCTCTACATAAATAGCACATTATATGGTTACCTGAAATGAATTCAACATCTTGATTTAATATGCATGATAGATTTCTTCAAGGATTTGTTCTAAAGTACTAAAGTCTAACATGCAGAGAGGGAAATAAATGGTGTGTACAACCCATTATATAACTACTATTCATCTGCTTAATTCTAGACTCCCACACCTCTTAAACCTTTCAATGAAACAAGAATTAATGTTCAGAATATAACTATAAAAACAGCCTATATTGTACATCAGGGCACTTAAAATGGTAGAATTTTTATGATGCATTCATTTTGGTTATGTAGTTTTTCTTTACTCAGATAAAAATGAAGGGGAAAAAAACCCTTCTATTTGGATCACTAGAAATGTCTTTTGCAAATGCAATTAATTGCTAATAAAATTATAGACCAGTAATAGGATAGCAGGATCAATCTGTTGATTTTTGACATGAAATCTATAATGCATGCTGTTTCTACTGCAAATTTTGGATGAAAGTATTATAACCATTTCACTAATGAAACTCTGTCAAATGTGCTTTTGAGATATGACAATCAATTAGACAAATTAATCAGTGAGCTGTACAAAGTTTTTTCGTGCAGATTTTCTGCTTCTCTGCTGCATAGAATCCACTTGAATAATGTAAAACCCAACTGTTTGACAGTATATCATCTGACGCAGATTTTTACAGCACTATAAAGACCTCAAAATGCCCTCAACGCTCATTGCAATTGACAGAGAAAATTAAATTTTTGAATATAATAATAATCACCAGCCCAAATGCATTCTGGAGTGTATTGCATGGATGTGTCCATGACCTCTTTTATACAACTGATGCATGGACTTCCATTGTCACAGTAAATGCATGGGTTCATGCTGAGCAGCTCATTTGTAATATTGGATAGGTCATGAGAGAAGCAATTATTCAAACAGGACTGAACAAGATAATGAGCTTTCTGAGAGAAGGAACATTCAAATGTAATTCCCATAAAGCCACATTGGGATAAATGCTGGCTGTAGTAGAGTGGAAAATATTTCATTTCTATTGTGCATGTATGAGAGAAGTAATTGCTTTACAGTCGAGGACACAAACAAGAGAACGCATGCAGTCTACTCAGAGGGCTAGGAATTCCTTTCTTTTAGCAAAGAATTGTTAATGTACTTTTTTGTTCAGCTCAATCTGAATTAGTGTATTTTTTGTACTAGAAAAGTGAGTATAAGAAGAGTAAGAGAGAGAGAGAGATATCAGAGATGGATAGCAAAACTTAAATTAAATTAGTTTCATATGAAAATGAAACATACTGATTGGATAACATCATTAGGTCTGACTCTGGCGTAAGTGCTTATTAGAGATTAGGAGTTAGTTTTGTGGATTTGTCTCCCAGCGTGAAGTAAATGTACACTGCTGCAACAGAACAGCAGACTCGATGGACAGCTCTCTGCGACAGGTTCCACTCCTCCACTCAAGCACCCTGAGGCTCACTGTGCCCTTCCTCTGTGTATTTTTAGAGCCAATTTAGCAAAGTCTACCACTCAACTACTCCCGCTGATGCTGCTTTCTCCAAGCCTGCATTATGAGTAGGATCATTTGCTAACTCGGTGTGCTTTGGCAAACATTTCATAAGCCACACAAATGAATTCTGCTTAGTGTTTGCCTCATAAAAGAGATTTAACAGATTATGCTACCCATAATGCCAACTTGTCTGAACAGAGGACAGAGAAAACCTCCAATATCTGTGTGTGTGTGTGTGTGTTTTATGGGTTCTGAGCAAGCCAGGGGTAAGGAAAATCTAACAGTGGCAAGAAAATCTCCCCGAGATGACATGAATCCATCCTCTGAGGCACACCAGATAGTGGGATTACAAATCATTATTCTTCTACAACTGTGTCCTATAAAATCAAATAGCACTAAGTGTGTAGGAAGGATGTTCAGCGTGAGCGTATTGTGAAAAACAGTCCTGGGATGAACATAGTTTAAATGGTTCAAATCTAGAGTATTGAAATGAGATTATTCACTGAAGCAAAGAACGAGACATGCATAAAGCTTGTTTATCTTATTTTTGTACTTGTTTGTAATATCTTGCTTTGTACTTGATATTTTACACTAGAAGGCAAGTGGAGCTGCATGTTAAATGTAAAAATGCTGATTTCTATCGTGACACACATTTCTGGTGTAAGTGTTCTTTTTTTCATTTGCTGTGCATTATTTAGAGCATGACAGGGAAATTTCCAGTCTGCACTGTTTTTTTTTTCCCCCCATTCACCTAAAATAGAATTATGAAGAAAGACCATACCTGAAGTTCCACCTACTTCCTAGTTAACTGTCATTCTGTCTTTTATGGTCCAAAACACATCATTAATTTATATATTATAGTTTTCTACAACATACTGTATGCATGTTACATAGAATACAACAGGTGCACCAGCATATGTAGTTATTTATCATTCTTTGTATTATACCATTGAAGATGCTGGTTTAATTATCTCACCCTCACTGCATTCTTTTGAGTCATTATCTTGTTTTCAATTAAATTATACATACACTATATGGCCAAAAGTTTGTGGACCCCTGACCATCACACCCATATGTGCTTTTTGAACATCTCTTTCCAGATTTAGTCCCCCTTTGCTGTTATAATAACCTCCACTCTTCTGTGAAGGCTTTCCACTAGATTTTGGAGCGTGGCTGTAAGGATTTGTGCTCTTTCAGCCACAAGAGTATAAGTGAGGTCAGGCATTGATGTTGGGCGAGGAGGCCTGGTGCGCCATCTGCATTCTAATTCATCCTGGAGGTGTTCAGTGGAGTTGAGGTCAGGGCTCTGTGCAGGCTACTCACCTTCATCCACTCCAACCTTGGCAAACCATGTCTTCATGAACCTTGCTTTGTGCACAGGGACACTGTCATGCTGGAACATATTTGGGCCCCTTAGTAGACATGTAAGTCTGAATATCCCATTTGAAGTGGGTCAGGGCAAATAATTAACATCCTATGACACTTTGAGCTACTTAAAGTCCCAATCCCACCAATCATCCACCACTAACCTTAAAGCCTGGTTTATATTTGATTATCCAAGCACCTGCAAATGCAGTGGAGCTGCAAGAGCCAATGTTCACCAGCATACCGTTTGTGCATCTGGGGCATTAAAAGTGAAATCCATTATATGACATGTCAGAGCCAGAGAATTTCCTGTCCAGCTTGCTATGTTGACCTGTAAAATGTTTTTTCTATTCTTTATTTCTCTTTTCAATTCTGAGGACATATTTGTCTCTGTGCAGCAACATACAGATGTAAAACACACCTCCAATCAAAATCTGACAATCTTACATTCGAAAATCATTTGTAATCTAGAAGAGCCAAAGGACTAGTAAGCAAAACAGACTTCTCAATAGGTTCAAAGGCTATATGAGAGGTTTTCCAAATTCAAAAACTAACCCTAACAGGAAAACAAGTTAGTGATGATATTCAAAAATGGTCTAGAATAATACATAAGTACATAGTATACATATGTAAATAGTGTATATGTGATTTAAGACACAGCTGTAATTTGTTTAGCTTGTTGTTTACATCACATCACATAGCACTACACTATTTAAGCTGTTATTACACCACATGCAAGTATTGTGGTACTTTCTTTTTGAGATTTGATTTGAATTTTTTTGTTTGAAAAAATGGTTCATTCTCCAAATACCATGACCCTGAAAAGTTAGCCCTCACATGTTCTTGGCTACATAAACAAGCTAAACTGCTTTTTGTGTCATATTTTTCTCGCCATTTGACTTTGTAAATATTTCCTAAGTCTTTCACATTGTGTCATCATTGTGTTTTTCCCCTTGGGATGAGATGTAATTACAAAGGACATTTAAAGGAGGTTTATTTCAGTAGTGGATGTAATGAGTGTGCTTATGTTCTGATTATGCCCAGTAAATGCACTGGAGTGTCTTGGGTGAAGGGGGGATAAAAGTGCATGGCGATAAGCCTCATTAAAAGGAAACAGTGCACGCTCCCCTGCAGAATCTGTGCCAATGATGATGGGCCCAACTGCCAGACTTTCTAATTACCTGCTGTAACTGGCATCTTGCACAAAAGCAATAGCTCCCCCCAAAACCCTTGTATGCAAATATGACAGCCCTGATCATTAAGCTTTATGTTTCAAAGCCAAATTGTTATTGTAAAAACTGCTGAAGCCAAGGGCAAACATGTAAAACTCTATCACACGTTTTAATATTTTGTTTTATGAACTTTCCAGTGAAATACAACAAATGTTACTGAATGTCACATTTAGCCATGGGTAATGGGCCAAAAATTGTGGTTTCATATCAAAATAATTATTTGACTTCCACTAGGATAGGATAAGACACTATCACTTCCTGGTGCCAATATTGCAAACCTTGGCATGCATCATATTTTCTATTATTTTAGGCATGAAATGCTAGTCATTTAAATTATTTATATATTAACAAAACAACACTTTCAATAGATAAGTTTTGATGGGTGATCCAGTCTTGGAGCTGAGAAATCTCTAATCTTTATAGCCAGTATGTGTTTTGCCTTTACACTTACTGTGGCGTAAAGTAGCTTTAGAAAGCTAAATGTTTTCTAGGCATGTGGGCCAGAATAACAGACTCAGACATTTTAACCCCGGCTACTCAACACTGCAGTAAAAAGCCATTTTATCGCCTATGTTTGGGCTGGCTTCCCGGAACATTTCTCGTTACTGAGAGTTGCATTGAAACACGTTAAAGGAATTTATGCAAAGAAAATAAACATGCAAAAATGTAAACTCTTTGCATGTGTAATGAGGAAAAAGCTTCCAGTATTATATTGTGCTTTGGAAATTTGTGAATTTAAAAAAGAATAATTACCCTACTTTCTTTTCAATTTTTTGTTCTTTAAATAGTAACACAGAACATTTTCCCCATCTGTGCTGCTTCACACTTGGTGACCTCCATTCAATCTATGCATCATTATTATACCACCTTCATTGTTTTACCTCTTTACAGGGTGCATAGTGGTCTAACACAAATTGACAAAATAGAGCAGAATTATTTAACTAAAATTTGTGAAGGTCCAGTTAAACAGAATTTTCTGCTTACAAAGGTCCTGTTAAGCAACTAACATGACTGAATAGCAACAAGTTACCTTTAAATGGTTATCCATTAGTGATTATTTGATGTTATACCAGAGCACAGTTGAATGCTTGAATCTGATTGGTCAAAAGGTGTGCATCATTTTCATATAACATCACTGCTCAGACAGTAGTTCCGGCTGTAACATGAACGACAGGTTAATAGTAATGCGCTCGTTCTAATACGTTATTGTTCCTATAGCAAAAGCTCACACACAGGGACTTGTACGGCAGATGGTCAGCATAATCTTAGACTAATAATAAAAGGATTTAAGAAACATGTTGTTTAACAAAGTAAAACCTATATCGCTGATGTGGTGATGTTTATTGTTAGGAGATTTATTTCATGGGGGGCACGGTGGCTTCTGTTGCCTCACACCTCCAGGGTGTCCTCCACCTCATGCCTGAAGATCCCTGGGATAGGCTACCCACGACCCTGTGTAGGATAAGCGGTATGGAAAATGGATGGATGGATGGATTTATTTCACATTTATGGAAGGAATCTCGGTTGGAAGCGCTTTGTAACAGTCATGGTTCTTTGTGAGGTTTATCAGCACAGGAAAGTCTTCAATACAGAGGAGTTCACACTTTCTGGTTTCTCTGTAAAATGAGAAGCTGTGTTTTTTTTGAGAGAGAGAGAGATGGGATGAGAGAGAGAATGAAAAAAAAACACGAGGGTGGTGAGGGAATGACTGTTTATCATGGCTATAACATAAGTGAGAACAGGAACTAACTGAACAGATGAGCTGTCTGTTTTGAACTGTTTTGAAGGATAATTGCATACTGTCCATACATATTTAAACACTGTGTTCTCATTGTTGTCACTTCACTAATGAGAGCAGAGTGAGTGAATGAAACAAAAAGAAAGTCTGTGAAAACCTTTCCCTTCCTTCAGCTAAATAATTTACATAAATGCAAAATGTGATCAACCACAACAGAGGACCTGAAACAAAATCTGAGCTGGATCATGTTTAGCAAACGGGAATCTCTGAATTACAAGCAATTTTGTTTCATTTTATCGATTCTGCTAAAGTATTTTTCAAGTTTTGTATTTGTTGCGTTTGAATATTTTGCTGGATCCCCATCCGGAGTGTATGTCTGCCAGTTGAAGACACATGAAACAGAACATCAATGCAGTTCAATGCCACCAAACACATTTAAGCATTTTTTTCTCTATTTAAAGTGTTTTTTTCTCTATTAATCATCCTTATCTGTCAAATGTCAAACATACTGAGGCGGAGAAAAATAACTCTGAGCTTGCAGATATGATCTAACCTGCTATTGTTGACTGTTATCGATTTCTCCAAGATTGTTGATGGTTTCACTTCTCTAACTTCAAGTTAGAGAGATATATTTAAAACATTTTTACTTTTAAAATGCAGGAGGTGGAAACATTATAGCTACTGGCCTCAGCCCAAGTTTGTCCTTGGCATCTGTAGGATAATGATTTCATATTTCAACTATAAATTGGTGTTTTATTGCCTTAATAAAGCCAAGGATAATAACCATATAATAACTATATTTTCAAAAGTTGCTGCAGAAGAGAAAAATGTACCCAATGACAGCTTTTGGACTGAAAATAGGAGTTTCCTGTCTTTGGAAACACGGGATCATCGCAGAATGTGCAGCCACAACTTAAATGCATTTGGTACAAAATAAAATGCCAGATAAAAGTAAGTACATAAAAAGTATTTACATAAAAAGAGGAACTGAAATTGACACATTGGCCCAGTGGCATCTTTTGAGTGTATTGAACAAATTTTTACAACAATAAAAGGTTTATTATTGATATTGACAACAGTTGTTATTAATGTCCCAAATAAATTTAATCTTAATGTAAGTTAATGTAAAATAAAGAATATTGTTATTAAACATAGCTACTGGATGGGCTGGACTGTCAGCCTGTCATTCTGTAGCCTATGAATAAATGCTGGTATGGAGCTAGACTTGTGTCCTCTCAAATTTTCAAATCTGATTGGTTAGATGGTGTTGATTAATATTCGATAAACACAGCTTTGACAATAGTGCTGGCTGTTGAACCACATTTTATTCCTTACTTATATAACTATAAGTACAGTTATGTTACTGTTATTGTGAATGTGAATGTAGCAAATATAGTTTTGCACAGACTATTAACTCTTTATATATATATATATATATATATATATATATAGTTTATATATAGGCTTATAGTGATGTTTTTCACTTTTGCACTTCAGTAGTTAAAACACTGGTTAGGTTTAACTGTGTGTTTATCTCCAAGAAAACACACAAAGATGACATGGATATGTGTGTATGAGCGTCACAGTCCTAAGCATCACAGTAGGACGTCAGTGTTGTAACACTTCCTGGTTGTTCATCCTCACACAAAAAAAAAAAATGCTCCAAACCCAAATAGCGTATTCAGTAGTAATTTTTAAACACACTAATCTTAATACAAAGTGAGAACACAAACTGTCACCAAAATGGAACAGGGTTATAGTCCCAAGCAAGCCAGTTAGATCAGAAAACAACCTGGACACAATTCTGTACCATTCACACTTCATAAATTGAGACTGACATCTTCCATTTGCTTATTGTACTCAGTGTACTGGCTGTTTTTATATACACATATCACTATTTGTGAAACACAGTACTTAAAAATATGCGCATGCTACATATCTCTCTACACTATACCTGCCTTACACATGGTTTGAAATAGCACGTAGTATTCTGAAAAACCATAACGTTCATTTTTTGGTAGTTCTTAGAAGTGCGTCTGCTGAAGCACAAACCGAGCTTCATGAAGAGTAGTGCTATTTTCCCAGATTCTTATGGTGTGCAATAATATTTACTAGCCTATATCCAATCTTCACAAAATCCAATAATGTCTACAATGTGTGTGTGTGTGTATGTGTGTGTATGTGTGTGTGGGTGAGCTGGAGGTTTGCACTGGTGAGTTTTATTCTGTGATTCTGTCCTGAATGTACCTCCTGAAGTGCTTCATGCCTCGGAAAATTAAAATTGAATGTGTGATGATGCTGTATGGGGATGAGAAGACGCTCTGTGAAAAGCCTGTTCAGTCTAATCCTATTCGAGTGGGAGATTTTCCTTGACCTTCCATCATCTGCTCGCATTAGCCATGTAATCCCATTCTCAATCACATTCTCATTTTGCTGATTTAAGGGTGGCAGCACATTTACCTGGAGGAAATTGCTGAATTTCTTTAAAGGAGAATGAGTCAGTCAGCTGCTCACAATGGGCTTTTTGTGAATAGATTCTTCTGGAATTACTTTTAAGTGAGTCTGGCAGATTGATTAGAAAGTCTACACACAAACACACATACACACATTCAGTGTTTTTATATCTGAAATATGTGGCTGGTAAATTTAGATAATCTGGCATACTGTTCTTGTCTTTGGGTTCTCGGTCATGGTTCCCCACTTTGAGTAACCTTTTCCATGGCGACAAAAACCATATGCTCATATTTTGGTTTCTAGTCCTTTCTCCACTCCTGTCATTGGGTTGTTACTTGAGTGTAATCACCTGTTCTGTGTTTAGACCTTGATTAGTTGTCTATGTATACCATGTTTTATCAGTGTACTGTCACAAAGTCTTACTGTGTTAATAACCTTAAGTCTGGGCCTTGCTTCCTTGTTTCCCTGTTTGTTCTGGTTTTCGATTCTTGCTTGAGTTTTGACCTTGTTTATGGATTATCATTGGCTGATTCTTCAATCCTGATTCTTGGATTTGCCCAACAAATGCATATACGGAGTTGACACATTCTCTACTCACTGCATGTTACATTCGCTTCAGCTTTACAGCTGGTGTTGTGCATACATGAAGGAACAGTGGGCACAAGATAGGAATGCATCATGTGATTCAGTGAATTGAATCAATTTTAATCAATTATTGCATTCATAATTACATTTCAAATGACAAATCCAAATTAAAAAAACAGTATTTTGTTTACTCACTTTTTGTTCATTGAGGTTTGCAGCTGAGACATTACCTCTTTTCTCATTTAATATTGTACTTTTTCTCAATGTTCCCATACTGTTACAGTAGAAACAGTTGAATTGCGAATCATCTGCACTAGGAGCAATTTCCAAATGGAGGATCTTTGTCAGGGATTAAAGCTATATTGTGTCTATCGGGATAGTGGGGGCTCAAAAGTTAAGGCTCTGGTATGCTGCTTAGAAGGTCAGGGGTTCAAGCCCCAACCTAACTGCTGCTGTTGGGCCTTTGAGCAAGGCCTTTAACCCTATCTGCTCCAGGGGCACCATATCATGTCTGACTCCAGTTTCCTAACAAGCTGGGCTATGTGAAGAAAAGAATTTCACTGTGCTGTAATGTATATGTGAAGACATTAAGGCTTCGTCTATAGAGAAAGTGTATGGAATTGTGACTGTGGGGTACTTTAGGGGTTAAAGGTTATTTCTAGAAGCTGTTCTGAATAATGCATCAAATGTACCAGAAGAGTCTGTGACCCTGTCACCATTACTCTTTTATCAGCTGACCATGCTCACACAGGGATAATAATGGCCAGAATTCATAAAACAATTAGTACAATTTGTCAGTGTGTTAACTACAGCTTGTCTTGCAGGTGAGGAGACAGGAAGTGTGTAGACGGCGTATGTGCAGAGAGCTTTATATAGTGGTTTCAGTGAAGTTGAAAAATAGCAGTAATGAGGGAAAATAGATGACCTTTCATTTATTGTGGACCTCGTTTCCAATGTTTAATTCATAAGCTGCCAAGAAACATACGCAAAATTTAAGTCTTACTGAGTTCTTGTCATTAGTTGTACTTGCTGTTGTAAATCAATTACAGAGGGGGATCTTTAAAAGCAACAAAAACAACAACAAAAAAAAACTCATACTCAAAAACCTTTCATTTATTGGTCAGCAATAGAGCAATGGAAAAAAGCAAACAAATTTTTGGCCAACTTTGCATACAAATCATAAAAATCACCTGAGGACAGACAACACAGAACTGCTGCTCAATGAATTGCTAGATAATTATATAAATAACTAGTTTAAAAATGTTTTTGTATTGCATTCTCAATGTATTTTGTCTTTTTGTTTGTTGGTCCAAATATCCAGAAGACATTGCATTTCTGCAGCACTACAGCTCTGTCCTTTGGCTCTGTTTGCACACATTCACAGCTTGTATCTACAATAAAATGCTGACTGCATAAATATATGCTTGGTTGAAGTTGGAACATGTTTGGTTCGATTGGAAATGGACCGAAGGCACTTGCTCAGACCGGTGGTTTTGGTCTGTACCAAGGGCAATTGCTTGTTCTCATTTGCACCAGGGTTCGACTCAAAGGGACTAAGCACTGCATATTTTGAAGCACCCTATGTAGATAGTTGGAGCTAGTAGAGACTGATTAAGCAGAGGCTTCATTTGACAAATACAACGAAAGGGGGGGTGCTCCTTTTGTTTCAGGTGTGCAGAGGCTATCTTGGTCTGTGTAGACCTGTTATAATTAGAACACACCCAATGTATGTCTCAGCCAAGTCAGCTAATGAATTCAACATTATTCTTATTATCATATTATCCAATCATATATTTGCTGTTGCCCTTCCCATTTTTAACTTTCCTCATGTAGTTTATGGTTAACAATTACTGTCTTATCAACTTTGGTTCACTTTAATAAACCTGCTGCTCTTGAGTCATGACAGAATATTTCATCTGCAAAATGGATGCAACAGGTTACAGCAGTTTGCTGCATGCTGTCATTACCCAAGGTTGTATCGTTGCCGAGCAATTACAACAAGTCACTGCCATTCATTCCATTCTGTGCAACCTTGCCCACCAATTACAACAGTTATTGCTCCATAGCATCCCAGTTGCTATTGTGTAGTCAATTCCTAATCACCCAACCCGATAAGTGTGGTGAAGCTCCATCTAAGTGTCAAGGCTTTTTGCTACAAAGTTCATCATTGTCTTGTACAGAATCATTATTTTGATAAAGTTTGGCCTTACACTACTTATAAATGATCGCAGGTGATGTGCTAGACTGGGCTACTGCTGTCATGCTAAACATTTGTATGATACAACCATACTGTGAACTTAATTCACAATGTATTTAATACTATCCCAAGGGCAAATAAGCAGGGATGTGCCTATTAAAAATTGCCACACATGGCAGCAGATTTCAGAACACTGGCAGGAATACCCAGGATGCGCTGGCTCTTTTCACCAAGAGTTTAGAATAGATGAAGTCAATGAATTAGCCTGTAGAAAAAAATCAGCTTTCTTTGGATTCACTCATTGACCAGGCCATCCATCTTGATAAACTGAAATCTGACAGCAATAGAATATCAGAATGCTTTGGGGAAGAGTCTGTGTTTCTGTTGTGGACATGATTCCCACCACATCACACATCAGACCTGCTACCCGAAAGACTCAAATAACAACTGCGTAATAATTTACTGCGTAAATCGGCTGGGTGTACTCAAATCTATTGCCAACCATTCCTAGTTTCTGTTTTGATTCATAATTCAGGCACTCCTTTTCATCTTTTAGCACTCATCAACATTGAAGTAGCTGGAAACTTCATAGATCGGAATACAGCATATCACTTGCACAACCTGTAAGTGCTGATCCATATTCAACTCCTAGATGGCAAATTGCCCTGCAAGGGAGGCATTAAGTACCAGACCATTGTCATTTGCAATGACGCTAGTGCCTTGCACACGGAGATGACATCTCTTCTCATGACTGAGTCCCCAGATTTCCCAATTGTATCAGGTCTGTCATGATTGCAAACCCATAATCTCCAAATCTCCTGGTCAGGATGTGAAATCCTAAACTAATCTCTATGCTATCAACTGATGCCACCCTCTAAGTCATGGATTATGATTGGGACCCCATTTCCGAGAGAAAAGGAAAGCTCAGGTCAGTGTTTATATATAATTCATGGGGTAGAACAGTGTGCTTTGTAAGTGAACAACAGTTAAAAAGAGCAATGTTGATTGTATTGGCAATTTAATTTGCTTCATTGTGACAAGAAGAATATATTTCTTTTCTGTAATGCCACAGCAGGTGGGTTTTCAGCTGTACTGCTGGTAATCTGTTTGAATTGTAAACCACAGTGGCTTTAACAAGGAGATCAAGTTGTGGCAAATGTTATACAGTAGCTGAACACATCAGAGGATAGTTGGGCCATAGAGTTCAAGTGCAAAAGTTCAAACTCGCTGTAAATATGAGCCCTTACACAGAATGTGTGGTGTTCTATCCAAACACAACTATGGGAATAAAGTGGGTAAAATAATAATTAAAAAAAAAACTTAAAAGGAAACACCATCAAGTTAAAACTACATTAGCTAGCATAACCACCAAACAAGTAAAAGTAGCCGCAACTACCATCTCCCTAACCAAAACACTGGGAGACATCAGATCCGCTGATTTAACAAGGTTTCTTGGTATCTTCCCAAAAATGTACCTCTTGGTACTAGTGTCAATAAGAACAAAGCGTTTAATTTTTATTTCTATAACAAATATTTCTTTGTTCCCTGCAGAGAACAAGGCCATGGAAGAATAATGAAAGCTCTCAGACAAGACTGCATTAGACCCTCCACCTCACCAGCTTCACGGTTCACGGTTTGTTCTGAAAAATGGGGTCTCAGTTACATCAGTTAAATATCGCTACCCATTGCCTCTTTTCCCCACAGCCTTTGAACAATTAAAATCAGCCACTATCTTCCGAGAATTACACCAGAGAAGAGCCTATAATCTCATCAGGATTTAAGAGTGGGATAAATCTAAACTGGCTTTTAGCACAAGACCTCAGTATGAATATTTGGTGATGATGTATGGACTGGTCTATGCCCCTCCATTTTTACAAACCTTTTTTAAATAATGTCCTTAGACTATTGCACACAGCTTTGATGAATGCATAACTGCAGCACAATTTCATTAATGGACAGTTCTGAGATTCATGTATCCTTTCTAAGTTAGATGATTATTTATTTATACTGTAAGTTAGGTGATTTTTTATATAGCCATCTTTAATATTTTATTGGATTTAAATAAATTGGTGGCTGTAAAATTGAGGCAGGACTTACTTCATGATTGTTTCTGTCCCACCATAATGTCCCCAAACTACACATTATATCGCATTCAAGACCAGGTACACTACTGGGCAAAAAAGGACCAAGCCCAAAATGGCAAAATATTAAGCTTTTAATGGTCTTAACAACAAATCATTGGTCAGAAAATTAGTAAGAATTAAACACATGCACTCCTGAGAGCTCCTGTGCCACCATTTTACTTGTTTACTTTTGCTGCAGTGAACTGTTTGGGGAAAAGGAAATTCACTTATATACTCTTCTTGTAGCAAAGGTAAAATCATGATAATGATTAAAAAGATTGATGTAAAATTCAAACTAACACATGTCTGGGTGCACAAATTTTCCAAAAATATCTTCTGGGATGTTGTTTTTTCTTAAAAGATTAGTCATTATTTGGTTATCTGCCACACCTGATGCAGCCCATCAAGGGCCTGATAACAAGCTCATAAATGGAACCAAGATGGATTGAGCAGAGAGAGAGAGCTATAGCATTTAGATACAGTATTCTTTTCCTATGTAAAATGCCTTGAGAGGCCTTTTTGAAGGTGCTATATAAAATAAAATTATATATGCAATCATGAGTCATTACATTTCTTTATGCTATAAATTCAAACAGTACTGAGTATATTGGTATTATCTTCAGTATGAGCATGAGGTTCGTATTTTATTTCATTTTCGTTTTTTGCCTTAATTCTATAATATCTGAATTAAGTTATCCATGAAATAATTGAGACTTGGGCATATATCTTCAGTAAGAAGTGAAACAATCCATAGCCATCTTTAGGGTTCCCATGTGGTACCATCCACAGCAATCTCCTCAATCTCAGCAGGCAGTAGGAATAACATGTAGCAGACAACACACCCAGACGCTTGGCAATTCATGAATTATGCTCTGTTATCTTTTTAAAAATGTCAACAGAGATGAAATTTTGACAGAACATACTCTGATGTGACTGTAACCAGAGATGGTCTAGGTGGGGCTTCAAACATTCATGGTGATTTTGAGCAAGAAGGAACAACTTTTTTAAACAATTTCCAAAACTATAAGGCCAGATGATGGTTTGGCACACTGTCAATAAAGTAAAAGTTAAAGAAAATTAAGAAAATATGTCAAATGTTATGTGATTATAGATTATTTTGGGTATCAAATATCCTGCTGAATAATGGCCTGAATATTCAGATATTATAAGCATAAGTGTAAGAAACGATTGACTAAAATGATTAAAGATTCATTAAAGAAGTCATTTTAATAATCAAGAGAATACAAATCTGTAGAAATCTAAATAAAGAGCTTAAACTATAAAACACACTTTACCTTATTTAAAAAAAAAAAAATGTTTTTAACAGCAGACATTATAAGTAACAAAAATTACCCACACAATAGCAGACCAACCTGCTCACTTAAATGATGAAATGACTCCAAGGTAACAAAAATGACAATAAAATTACATCTCTAATGACTCATAGAGCTTTAAATTCACATGTTTTTTCACCGCCTAACTGAACAAGACTTCCGCAATTATACTGTCATTTACATGTTAAGGATTTTGTGGTATTAATGATAAAAGGGCACACACTAAACTGTGGTCTGGGGAAGAAATGCAGTTTCCAACTGCTCCAGAGAGCACACTAACACACTGTCAAATAGTTCAGTTTCAGCCTTTCAGCACTAGTGGATTGAAGCAAACAAATGTAAAACAAACAAAACAAATAAACAATCAAATAAACAGACATAGCCCTCTTTATAACTGTACTGCTTCATAAAAAAAATCTAAATAAAACTGTAAAAATTTGGCAGTCTTGTCCAGATAACACTACAGTAGTTATAAAATGTCTCCAAGTCCTGAATGTTTTATTTCATTTATTTTCTTTTTCTGCTTATCCTAGCAGTTTGAGGCCAAAATCGTTTAAATTGCTAAAGGACAAACATTCACTTTTTTCTTGGATATTTCTTTAAAATTCTTGGATACTTTACCAACATGAAGACACATGTTCGGTTTGAATTCCTGTATAAATACTGTATATAGTACTGAATATATAGTAAACACTACTACTACTACTACTACTACTAATAATAATAATCTCAACACAAAAATATCAATGTAGAGAAAGTGACAACTACATGGACATAAGGGGATGAAAATTTATGGTAGACAAATTGACTAGTGGCTTCAGAAATATTGTCACCAGAACCCCAGAACTTGTAGTTTTTCAGCTGCAATAAACAGTGAGTAGTGATCCAGAACTTATGGTTGCCCAATTTTCCACTTCATTTGTACTTGAAGATTGGGTTCGAGTTAAATGGGGACAATTAACGACAGCAGCAATGACAAATAACCAGAGAGCAGCAGCAGACACACACACACACACACACACACACACTAGCGTTCACTTTCCCCGAAGTCCTCATGTTCATGACTGAGATTTTTCTTTCCGCTACACACACACACACACACCTGCACAGACAGTTTGGTTTCCCTGACGACACCTTTAGCACAGTCACATTGCCATGACGAGAGCGGTGTTTATCATTTGCAAGTGATCGATAATGCTGAGCTTGGGAGAGAAAGACAGAGAACAAGAGGGACAGAGGGAAAAAGGCAGAAAGGTTGAGCAAGAGATAAAGAGAGAAAGACAGCTGGAGCACAAGCAGCATTTAGCCAGGTTAATGCTCATTACTCTGGCTTACACACACACACACACACACACACACACACATACTTGTATCCCGAGCATTTGGGCAGGTGAGTGACAATCAGTACACACACACTCTTTAGAGTTTATTCCAAAGAGATCATAGTTGGAGAGGGAGGTGTGGATGAAAGAGTAGATGAGTGCGTCTCTACCTCCTGCCTTTTCACTTATCTTTCTCCTCCATCTTTCTTCAAGCACCATTCAGTTGGTGGTAATTGAAAGTTTGTCTTTGTCACATTAAAACTGTCACCTCAGTCAGACCAGATGTGTGTGTGTGTGTGTGTGACTGTTTTTAATCTGCGTGGTTATGTAACTCATCTGTTTATGTTTCTCTGTCAATCTCTTGATTTAGTGCTCCTGCCTGTGTGCAAAGGACAGTACAACAGAGCTGTTGGCTGGATTAATTATTGAAAGGTGCCTTACGTGTGTGTGTGTGTGTGTGTGTGTGTGTGTGGAACAATAGGGGTGTGAAAGAGCTGCGCGATCCAGCAGTGTCAGTTTCTCCTTCCTACATATCCTCTGTCTGACTCTCACACAATAAATTATGTATTTCTGTCATGATCAATTATAAAAATGTAATGCATCATGCACTATATATCTTTCTTTTCCTCATTATTCCCTCACCCCTCCCCCTTTTATACATTTCTTCTTCTCACAGTACTTTCTCCCTCATTTTATCTGTCTCATGCATTCCTCCTTCACTGATTGATTGTTTCATCAGGCTGTCTGAAGTTGCCCTTTTGGCATATCGTTCGGTTTCTGATCTCTTTCCCCCTCTGCCTTCTTTTTCTCCTGCAGCTTTTTTTTATCCTCCTGATTAGTTTGTATTCAGTCTGGCTGCCTGTGAAATAGGACACGACCAGTGTGTTGGCCAAGCGTTCTAATGGCCAGACTTAATCAAACAGACAAACAGGAGCGATGGAAGGCAGCCTGTGACCTTTCCAACATGGCATCCTTGCCTCAGCTTTTCAGGAAGATAGTGGCAAGCCTGCTTCTCTGTTAATAATACTGATAAATGCGTGTGTGTGTGTGTGTGTGTGTGTGTGTGTGTGTGTGTGTGTGCATGTTTGTGTGATTTCAGTGCCATTTTCTAGCCACACCTAATGGGCCCTGTGGCCATGAATAACTGTGGAAAGTGGGAACACACACACACACACACACACACACCCTTCTTTGTTACAGCAGAGTGGTGACTAATGTGGCTTTTTCCTCGATTCAGAATTAGCGCTCAACCTCTCTTTGTGTGCCACTGTAGCTAATGGCTGTCCCATGGCATTCATCATGCAAAGACCTGTGGGTTGTATGTGTGTGTATATGTGTGTGTGTGTGTGTAAGATGATCTGATGGGTTCAGAATTTCCCCTGACAGATTGGTCTGAGATCGAGCATTGCCTGAAAGCGATACGACATTAGGAGCAAAACAGCTTTTTGGGTTGCACACTTGCAGATCCATCACAGACAATATACCTTTTAGATAAGTGTGTGTGTGTGTGTGTGTGTGTGTGTGTGTGTAAAAGTCACTGTAGTTGCTTTCTTTTACTGGAAAACATCTGACATCTCTCTTGCTCTTTTTTAGCCCTTTTACACCCACAAGGTACCCGACATTCGCTTCCAGTGCCAAGATGCTTCTAATCTGAATCCAAAACTCACTGATTTAAGGTCACCAGGGCAACAACACCAGCAACCCATATTATTTACATGACCATTGTTAAAATAAGACATGAACAGCATGGAACAGGGTTGAAAATGAACTCATCAGCCATTTGCTGAAGAAGGAAACAGCAACTTTACTGGCAATCACAATGAAGTAAATAGGAGCTATATACTGTCAATACTGACATGTTTACTCTCAGGATAAAGAGCTAAAACCAATAAGATACTACTGACATTTTGGACGTTAATCATTGTCTATGATTACATCTTTGCACTGTGTATACTAACACCATTATCAGCACCATGTCAGTGGAAAAGTAATATCTTTCTCCTTCCATTTTTACCTCTATATCATGCTCTGATTTTCTTTATCTCTATCTTTCTCTTCCTTTCTCTTTTTGTCTATCCATCACTCTGCCCTCTCTTTAGCTGTGTCTTGATATTCTTTCTCCATCTTTACTTTCCAATAATCTCTTTTATACTCTTTTACTAGCATTTCATCATCTATTTTCAGTGCATCCTTCCTTCAGCTCTTTTATGCATCTTTTCTGAGCATTCTGTATTGTGTTTCTCACAAGGTTTCACTCAGAGCAGTGAGAAGTCATGAACAACATAAGATATGATGAAAGGAGCCTTTATCATGGTTTGTCAGATTTATCAAGATGGATACCAGTGTATATTCTTAAATTGTTCACACAAGCATTTACACAGGAAATATGGCTTCAAATCATATAATTGGCAAAGAGTTACTGCAATGTTTGTTTACAGATTATGATGTCACATTTAAATAGCTTAATTACACAGACAAATTGAATGAGGATTTGATGAAACTGAGTGGTTTCACCTTAATGACTTGAAAGAAAGCAAGACAAAACAAATCTCAAGAAGACAGTAAGACTAGCCATTCAATTAAAACAAAAGTAATGCTGTCATATTATAGGGATAAAGGTTAGCATGTGTCTGCGGTAGCCGAATCGCTGCAATGGCTGAGCTGTATTAGTGGAAGATTTAGTGGATTCTGCTCTTAGGAGCCACTCTTTCGCCTTTCGTCTTTAGTAATCATTTTGCTCTTTTCAGCTCTGTGAGCTTTGAGTTTTGCGGTTGTCCCTAAATGTAAATTATCTGTGCTGTGAATGTGCTTTGCTCTTTATAGACAATTGGCATTGATCAATATACATACGTGAGTACAAAGAAAATCAGTAAATCTGGCAGGACTTTGTAGTTTAGTTTGGCTTACAAAAACATTTACACACAACTTTCCTGAAAGATTGATTTATAAGGCTGTTGGTCTTTAATGAAAAATAAAAAAAATCAGATTTCTAAAAACAATGTCTGATAAAAACAATGCAACTGTTAATGTGATAATGTTGTTATATATGAATCATATATGAAACTTTTCCACTATTCCATCTTCTTATGCACTGCACTTTTTACTGTGCCATCTAATTACTGACTGTAAATATTCATAATATTCTGTAATTATTTAGCATACCCTGCCAAGGTCACAGAGAGTTTTAATCGACCTTATTTTAAATAATGCAGATAGATATTGCATTGTAAAACAGAACCTGCCTGGACGGTATTATGATCTGATGAAATTTCCTCTTCAAAGCATGAAGAAACTTAGGATAGACCTTCTTAAATACAATATAACTGCAAGCAGCGATCATCAGGGTCCAAGCACTGTTTCACAGATGGACCCCAATTAGCAATTATTAATGGTTTGGCCAAACAATTTTCCTTTCACAATAGCCTGTCACCAATGGCTACAGATGATTAATGAACAACATTTTATAATAATCAGTTAGTCACAAAGGAGATTAGCGATTTAGTGTGAAATCATGCAGTGCATTATCAGCCAACTTCGCTCTCCCCGATGTCACAAAGTAGAACCTTTCCACAACTTTTCTGTCAGGTGAGGGAGGCAATCACCCATGGCCTCTCCATCTCTTCATTATGCCTTTTTCCTCCTTTCTTTTCTTTACTATGCCCTCCATTTTACATAATGCCTTATACTCTCTTGTCTCCAACATGCATACCAACATAATATACATACTGCTTTTCAGTCTCACTCTTTAGAAGATGACACAAGTGAGAGAGACTATGTAAATGATACTGAGGCTGGAGATTACTCCGGCTATTGAATGTGACCCTGGAGCATTCTATAAGTGTCCCAGCATGCATCACATTTCCCTGCTTGCGTCACCCACTTCCAGCAGGCCCAGCTCAATCCTGATGAGGTCAAGAACTCGGGGTAATGCAGTCAGCACAATGTGTTCATCCATGCAAAAAGCCCAATCAGTTGTGTCAGGATGAATATACATACAATGCTCACTGTTTGTGTTGTTTCTCAACAGATTCACTATTTATTTGACAAGATGGGTTTTACATAACAATCAAAAAACGCATTATTTTTTGTGATATTACTTGAGAATTTGTTGAATCTAGAGAGGTATGTGTTGTGCGAATGATATTGACTTGGTCAAGTGCACCAGTCACACAGGAATAATCACAGAGAATAGCCTCCAGTGTAAAGTCAGAGCTCTCACAGCTCAGAGCTCTCAATCACCCAGCGACAACCATCGAAACGATGCATTTCCTAGCAACAAGACTTGAATCACACTGAATTTCCCAACACGCTGATTCCATGCGTGCAATATGTGAGGTAAATCCTGTGAAGCCTTGTTTACGCTGTCTCATGATAGAGATCTTGTCATCCAGTTGACAAGTTGACATCAGTTGTAAATTACTTCACAAGGGTGTCTTCACTATACAAGTGGCTAACAGTATAGGTGCTCCTCCTGGGTGTCTGTTGAATGGTAAACATCAGCGATGTTACTAATTAGCTCACTTTAAAAATGTTTACAATAAAGCACTGCTCAGCTGTGCTATTTATGCAATTTAATGCTCTCAGTCTTGATCGAAAAAGCTGGAAATTAATTGTGTTTCAAACATTAGTAATGTTTCTTTTGGATATTTTCTTTCAGTGTCAAAATAAATAATAAAAATAATTAACTTTCCAGTGGTAATTATCCTGAATCCTGCCATCTATCACACCACCCAGTTATTGATTATTTTTCTATAAGATCACCCACTGGCCTGTTTTATTCCTTAATTATTTTTAGTGATTTTTGTTAAACGTTTGGCTTGAGTTTTATAAACTACGTAAAAGCTACATCATAGGCACTACCATAGAGCATGTTTCAGTTTAAAAATAATTATTAGTTATTAATTATGAGTACAACCATGCAAATAAATAAATTGTTTAGTAATATCACATGGTTAGATTTCCAGTAATAGCTTGATAGCTTGTATTCCAGCCTTAGGTCTACTGAACATGTCAAAGGCTCATTAAACATTTTATCCAAACAGCTCAGTGAATACTTTCAACTGACTCACAATTTGCTGGGCTGGATAATTGATTTTTGTTTGACAAATAATACAAAGAGTAAAAGTAAATCGGGTGCAATCTTTCACCAGTTCTCTAAAGGGGTGCGTTTATTTATACCAATATATGCCAAAGTAGATATAGGAACAGGACCTACTACATGACATAGGAACATATAATCACCCTGACACTGATTTTATTAGCTGGTACAATGATTCTTTTTTCCACTAAATGTATCTAAGGCAAAGTATATGATTATTGACTTTAGGTGTCATTGTTCCTCTTATGAAACCACAAACATCTAGGCTGAGGTGGTGGAATGCTTCGGAAGCTAAGTATTGGGTACAGACAAAAAAAAAAAAAAAATCATCCTTGAGGAAAACTGAGAAGTTGTGTGTAAAAAGAGATATCAAGGCTTGCTATTGCTTGGAAAATTGCCTCTTTTTAAAACTGGTAAAACTGCAATGATTCGTTTTTATTGGGCATTTATTGAAAATTTTTCTTTTTGTCTTATATCATGGTTTAGCACAGAGGCACAGCAGGATGTGAGAGAGAAAGCTTGTCATCTGACTACCGCTCACACCGCATAAATCAATCTCTCAATGCTCTCAACAGTTAGAAATCGCATTACAGTGGTGACTTTGCTGTACAAATGGCTAACAATGTAAGTCCGGGGTGTCCATAAAGGGCCAGTGTGGCTCCAGGTTTTCATTCCAACCAAGCAGGAGCCACATCTGATAGTCGCTTAAAGGTCAAGATCAACTAATTAAACATGTAAAATCAGGTCTCCTGCTTGGTTGGAATGAAAACCTGCAGTGACACCAGCCCTTTAAGCATAACATTGGACACCTGTGATGCTGTGCTTCCGATGATTGTTATATATTACTGCTGTTACTAAGTATCTCAGTCTGAATATGTTTATAGCATCATGGTGGCACAGCGAGTAGTATAGCCACCTCACAGCTCCAGGGTCCCCAGTTCGATTTTAAGCTTGGGTAACTGTCTGTGTAGAGATTCATGTGTTCTCCTCATGCCTGCATGGGTTCCCTCTGGGCTCTCTGGTTTCCTCCCACCTCCCAAAAACATGCCAGTACTCTGAATTGTCACTAGGTGTGAATGAGTTTGTGCATGCCATCCTATCCAAAGTGTATTCCCACCTCACATCCAGTGTTCCCGGGATAGGCTTTGGATCCACTGCAACCCTGACAAGGAGAAAGCAGTTGCTGAAGATGAATGCATGAATGTTTGTACCCTCATGGTGGATATGGCAGTAGGTGGATTGGAGTGTGTGAATGTGTGGGCATAGAGTTGTGCGATCCAATACTGGATATGTTTCCTCTTCATGTCCAGTGTTCCCAAGACAGGCTCTGGATTCACTGTATGGTGGTGGAACTCAGCTTAACCCTTTTTGTCTTTACACTAGACAGTTACAGTGCAAGGATAGTGCTACTTTAGAAGATAATTCCTGCCCTTTGTATAGCAAATTTTGTTGAAGGCCCACTGACTGTTGATTTAGGGTCCCAGGAAGTAAAAATCTGTTATTTAACTGCTTAATGTTCAGCCTTTGATGATGATACTTCATTTTAATTATTTATTCTAGTCTAACTGTCTAATTTATTGTGTTTTTTAACTTACTCATATATGTTTTTTTAATATTTGTGTTTAAGTTTGGAACTGTTTTAGGATGTTTATTTATTAATTATTTTTTTAAAATTTATTTTCTTTATTTATTTAATTACTTGCTCTCTCTGTCAGTGCTTTTGTCACATCTTCAATTTTCTTATTCAAAAACCCATTTCCCTTGTTATCCTGTGTCTTTGTCCTCAAAGCCCATTACCTTTAAGCCATAATTTCTTTTGATTTCTCTCCTAGATGTTACTTCTTGAAGATACAATTCATGAATTAAAGCTTTAATGTCCAGTCCTGTCTCATTATGGTGTAATCTAACACTGACTATAGCACCTTCTGCAATTTCTTCAAGCTTAATTTGCTGTACATGTGTCAAATTAAATAATCTTTCATTAGTAGGCTTATAAGCATCCTTCACAGAATTTCAAGAAGATCAGCATGTGTACTCAGTTACAGATGTCCAACTTCCTGCACTTTTATGAAAAGTCTTTTTATCTGTAATGGAAAAATATTCCCTTTGTACAAAACAGACACACAAAATGTCACTTTGTCATTAGGGCAAATTGGTTAGATCAACATAGCGGGGGTGGAGAGTAATAAGCTTTCTAAAAATGCCAAATTATTCTGTTGATCATCTATCTAAACAGCTGCTAAAAAGCACCCTACCAGCATGCTAATTTGATTTAGCAATCTGGTCATTAACTTCAAGCAGTCATGTCAAAGCTCAAAACAATACCAATACCAGGTAAATAAAATTGTTTTTGGTTCCATAATCATTCTAGCATCTCCCATCTAATAATTTCATAAATACACGATTTTTCCCTCCTGTCTTGCTGTAGTGTATAAGACACAACAGGTTTGTAACAAAACTTCAGACAGGGTTTTCCAAACTAGGGGTCGCTTGATTTACAAATGGGCTCGCGAGAGCAACTCACAATCTCCTCTTTTGTTTCTTTCATTTATTTTATAAATTAATATTAGAAATATCGAAGATGGATTTTTTTTGTACGCTAATAGGGTGCATGTTATTTTAGTCTTTTGAGATCATGAGATCATGCAGTAGCAAATTTCCATGCCTCAACTGACATCATGTGACATTTGACATCAGTTGACAGAGCAGAGAGAGCTTGTCAGTGTGTTTAGCATCGTCGAGCATAAAATCACTAAATATTTTACGGTTCCACTCGGAAACCTGATGGACAGGAAAGTTTTGTCTCTGACATGAGATTTTGTCAGATTTTGTAACTGTCGCTTTTAAATCTTTCAGATGCCGCTTACCGCTTGTGTTGCTGCTGCTTCTGTACAAGCACACAAAATGATATGTCAAGTATAAACCAAGCTGCTCTGCTTCACCTCAGGCCGTATCACACCACACTTACAGCTAAACAGTTGCTCACAAGTACAACTTTTTACTTATAATTAGACATCATCTTGGGAATTTCAGAAAACATGAGTTTGTTCTAAAATAACGCTAATGACATAAACGGCAGGGGGCATAGTCAAGCTCTGTCTGTGAAGTGGGTGAAGAGTTGTGGAGAATGAGCCTAATGAGTGCTTGTCTTCACCTGTGTGTGATTTACAGCAGCCTATTTATGTGCTCTCTTTATCACTAAGCTGCCAGATGCCAGTGAGATACAGAGCCCTGTAGCACACACGTGAACTTGGTCCTAACAACTGAAGTAGTTGTGTGTTTGGTTTCATTTTATTTCATGTTAAGGAAGCAGCATTGAAAAGTTTACATAGAGAAAAAATTAAGATCTCGGACACCTTTGCTCTCCTCAGCTCCTGCCTGCTGTGTCCTCACTCCCAACCCATCTGCCAGGCAGCTCACAATGCTAATTTCAACAATGCAAAAGTTGTCCCAGGTTAATTGAGTTCATCCTATACACAATGAGTGACATTTATTATTTTTTTAAAAGAACAAGTGCAATCATGGTTTAAGATCTCACTTGTCTTTTTTGAAAATATTGACACATATAGACAGCCAAAAAATGGCTGCAGAAAGAAAGCTGCTTAATAGCAAATACTGACTATTAGCTCTGACACAATGCCTGAATTATGTTGCTGATTTTGTTAAAAAGAGCAATGTGGTTGGACCAAGGTTTTGTCGTTGGGCCTTTTGTGTTATTTGTACTTTAATAGGATAATGGGTGTGTGTGTGTGTGTGTGTGTGCTTAGTGTATTTATTTCCTTCGAATTTCTCCTCTAAAACACTCCTGCTGTGTTTCATTCACACTACCCTTCTCCATCACTGCCGAGGGCAAGGAATTAAAAACTTTGCCCAAATGAAGATGAATCAAGGTGTTTCACTATGAGTAATTACATGACATGAATGCCAAGTAAAGGCTGTGCAGATCTAGTCTAGTTTAGAAAGAACTACTGCATACCATTCTTTTTTCTACAACTGTTGGTGTTGCTTTTTGTAATTTTCCTTGAAAGAGAAGGACTTATTAACACAGTTTTTTTTACCACCAGTATCACATATTTGTTTTAAAACTATCTTGATCTTTAAAATCTAAAAGTTCTCATGAGTTGTTTTTAGCCTCCTGTTTATTACAGTTTGTAGCCTTGATTATACTTGCTCTTAACTATGCATACATGCATGCAAGATGTCTGTGGCATGTTGCACATCCGCGTGGGGCAATACCAATGTAAATACTGGGGGGCAGTACAGCACCATATGAAACTCTGCAATTAACTAAATAGTGATATCTCAAATTACATCCTTATGTTTGAATTTTAAAAACTTCATATAGCCTTCATATGCCTGAACCTACAGTCTTCTGGATATTCTAGAAAAACCTTTAAATGTAATGCTATAGTTCTGATCTTAGGCAGAAATAATGACAACAATCACAACAACGGCAGAAAGTTTTAAGATAGACAGAGCTCTTCAGTGTGTTTAGCATTTTACAGTTCTTGGAAACCTGATGGACAGGGATGTTTTGGCTCTATTGAATGTTCCTTTAATTGGATGTTGCTTGTATGAACATAATGACTTAAAGACACACCTAGTATATTATCTGTACCAAAACCCATATACCTGAGACAGTCACTTTCTCTCTGTCTGTCTCTCTCATAAATGCACTGTGTGTAAACCTAGTTTCAGAATGGTGTTTGAGAAACTGTGATATAGTACATCCTCACACATGTGATATCTCAGGCAGATTTCAACTCGGCTTTCATCACACTTTTGCCTGACACCAGGAAGGCCTTACCTTTTCACAGGATAATTAGCAGTTTGCTGCCTGTTGGGTCTAGAAAAGTGCAGTTTAAAGGCAGTTGATGAACATGTCTGAGCTGTGGGTCCTCATTAGCATCGGCCTGTCTCTTAGTTAACACCATGTGTTCTTTGTGTTTTGGACAGTTGGACAGCTGTGAAGACGGAGTCTTTAGTTGTGCTAATCAAAAGAAAGTTATGTGAGTTGTGAGCATGTGTGTGAAAGATGAAGAAGGAGATCAGGTAAGTGAACATTGCTGTGATTTTATTAGTGTAGGGTAGTTTGGAATTTTAATGAAGATGGGTTACATATGATTATGTGTGTTGGGTATTAAGTAATCTACTACATTTCCCTTCCTTCCTTTTACATTTTTTCCTCTATTTTCTTACCATTAGTTAATTCTGTCTGCTACGATGAGAGAATGTTGGGTGATTAGGATGTGTGTAGCTGTCACATGAGCTTTTGTACAGGTCCAGCAAGCCAATTAGCCACTACTGATAATTAGCGTCCCAGCTGGATGCGCGCATCAGGTAGTGTGAAAGAGGACAAGCTGTAGATTGGCACCCTATCACGTCTTCTCCTAGACTGGATGGACAGATCGCAAATTTCTCCTTTCCCCTCACATGTTCCTCTCAACATGTCACTGGCTTCAGTGATCAGTGGTAGGTTAAATGAATATTTAGATTGCTCCAAAATCAGCAGCATCTAGGCTCTTTGTCTGTGATTCTTGCTGTGGAAGACTTTAATGAACACATCTCTGTCCCATGATTTCCCTGCTCCCTGCTGTTTCTGGGCTTTTGTGTGGTTGATGAATCCCTTTGGTGTAACTGAGGCTACAGCAGCGGAGCAGCTCATCTCCCACTGTGATTGATACATCGGTTTAAATAGGAACCCTTGTTCTGCAAGTCACTTTAATCTCTTTGGTAGCGTGTGTTTTTCATGCAGAAACATTTGCATGTGTGTGGCACTAAATAGCAAGGCTGTTTGTCAAAGTTTTAGCAAAGATGAAACTTGCTTGTTCTTTGTATTTTCATTAGCTTTATTTAACCTTTATTGGCTTTTATAGAGTGAAACACATGACATTACTAGTAATCATTTTGGAAAACTAGTGAATAGTGCATATTTTATGTTTAAGTACAACTGGAAAAATAATGTATTTGACTGACTAAAAAAATGGCAAAGTGATTTGCAAGATTTATACTCATTATACCATTGCATCATTAGTTGTGTGTTTTGACAGTGTGTATTCAGAAAGCTCCAAGCAGAAGTAGATCATTTGGATGAATCGGGCAGGACCGGAGGGTGAGTGGAGCCACAGCTCGGGCAGACAGAGAACAGATTATTAGGTACACTTTTATACCACGGTGTTTTCAAAGATTGTAGGTTGTAATCATGGTCTAAATCTAATTAGGTGTACTTTATATTTATACACATTTTGCTTCCTTAACCCTTAATGCATGGCCATTGGTATACTTTACAGAGATTAAAATGGATTGAATGGCTATAGGCATTATTGTCTGTAACAGGGTTTGTTGAAAGAACATATTATCAAATGCAAACCACTACATACTATTTTCTTTCTATGGCATTGAAAATGTGTACTCTGTGCAACTCAGTTGAAGACTTAAAAATTCATGACATGGTTTGCTCAACTCTCTAGCAGGGGTGCTTTGTTTGCCATGTCCATGAAACTCAGAAATAATTGTGTTCCTCTCATACACTGGAAACCAAATGGGAAAGATCATCTTTCCAGTGGGATTGTCAAAATGTGCAAGATTTGCCTATAATAAGCACTTTGGTTGGAAGTGACATGAGCAGGTGGTTCATAGTTCACACCGCAAACACAGCATAAATTTGCCCTCAACCCCAGTGGAGTCAGAGGTGCTGATGTGCTGGGTGGAGAGGCAGCACATTGGACTCTGTATAACCATGTTTGTGTTTGCTGATAGTTCTTTTTTTTTTTCTTTTTCTTGTGTAGAGTTGATGGAGACTGCTTATCTCACCAAAACCACACTGTTGAATATATATTGCTGTTGAATACATTTCAGGTGTGTTACATTTTCACCTGCTGGAAGTCAAAGGCACATATTTATTCTGTACAGGCTGATTGTGTCAGTGGTCCTCAATCCAGTCCTCAGGGCCCCCCAGACAATCCATATATCTTCTCTATCCCTGTAGTGTGTGAGTTGGGACACAGCACTGGGTTACGATAAATGTATCTTCATTGTAAATGAACATGGATACAAACCAACCAGTGACATAGTCAGGAATGAATTTCAGGGTTAGGGCCTGTATAATTGAATTAATAAATGTGACAACCTTGCATTTTGAGTGGATGAAAGACAGTAGTACAAGCAGTGGGGTTTTCAGAAGTTGTTATTTAATTATTTAAAGCACCATCTATGGTTAACTAATCTTGCTGTTGTACTAGCATTAGTATGTAGAGGAAATGAAATGCTTTTATTAAAATGATTAAAATAAAATGCTAGTAATGGCAGGAAATGACATCTTACTTTATAAAAAACAGATCTTCAAAAAACTAATCTTCTTTTTCTCAGCCTACTCTAGACCTCTAGTACTTTATAAATGTAGTGTAGCTATCTGGCTAGTAGCTTTCAAATAGAAATGGGCAAAAATGGGTTATCCCAATGAGTTCATCCTGATTCCTGCCATAGCAACTGCTAGAAAATAAAATGTGATTAAAACAATCTAAGGGACGCATTATTTTAACAGCTGGTGTGGTTAAATATGGAGAAATCATCATGATGACTTTGTTGACCTTTTATGAATGCCATTATAGCACATTTACTGCTCAAAACAATGTTATATGACACATATATAATCAGCTACACTGCACATGTGTTCTGTTAATAACCACCCATGAATAAGCATTTGGGACTGTCATAAAATATTGCAGAAGGGGTTCACATCACACCTGAAATCCCCCCCAGCTACGCTTCTGAAACCACCCACGAAACATATTAACCTAATCTAAACCTATGTAAATCCCTAAAAATCTGTTTGTCACCAAGAGAATTCATAATAAAATATATAAAAAGTGTCTCAACTTATCACTATTTCTCCATTTCCTTGCTAGTCCTATTTGTACACGTGTAGTGTTTTTTATGCACATACTACAACCATAATGAATTCATGAGCACACACACACACACACACACAGAAACACACACTGCTGGCCATGGGTTAGATGTAATGAAGAATTACGTTCATTGCAGCTTCTGAAGACTCGATTAGGACTCAGATCTCTGCCTTTAATGAAACTATTCATCAGAGGCACTCAGCTGAACACACCTCAAGCCTGAGTGTGTGTGGCTGTTTGCTGGCCTTGCCAACGAATATTACAACAGAGCAGTGAGCATTGTAAAGGGGTCATCGATCGACGACGGACAGCTTAACAGCTTGCAAATGCTTGGGTGCTTCTTAAAGGGCCGAGCTGGAGGCACACGTGTCATTGGCCTTCCTCTCCAGGGAACATTTAGGATACTGCCTAATACACTACCTCTGAAATTGCTATGTGTAATTTATAGATCTGTAAGCATGTGACATGTGCATGGTCAGGGAAATTTTCCACATTTTGTTCAGCACAAACTGGTGCTCCTTTTATTTTTCTCACTTCCTCTCTGTCTTCCTCTCTGTCATACTCACACTCGCAATCCTTTTCCCTTTTCACTCATTTTCTACCTGTCTCTACACTTCCATTTTCAGCCCAATCCGCTCCATAATCTATGTGTCTTCCCACAGATGTGTGTTCCCACATCTAGGTGTGTGTGTGAGTGTGTGTGTGTGTAAAACTAGGTGTTTTTCCTGTGAGACTGCTGAGGCTGATTTAGTGTTTGATGGGGAGTATGCCCTGTAGGTGCACTACTGACGTGCTTTTTAACAGGTCGCTGAAGTGTGCATGTTTGCGTGTGTGTGTGTGTGTGACAAAGGAAACCTGGTAATGAGCTGCAGAGTCAGAGGTTCTACTGGTGGCACTGAATCAAGTACGAGAGACTGTTCCCGCTCTAGCTAACTGTGACAGCATTGAAAATAACCGATGACTGCTCTCATATGCAGAAGCACGCTGCATACTTTAATAACAGTAAGAAACAAAGAGCATGGCATCAGATATGGATTGAGTCAACATTTGAGAAAGAAATAATAGGAGACGGAAAACACAGACCACAAAACAACAGCTAGAGGAAAGACAGCGAGGGGCAGAGAGCCTGTCCTAATCAAACAGAGGAGCTGCATTGTTAATGGCCATTTCTGCAGAGACAATGGCAGACTGCAGGGGCAGGGAGGCTACGTTGTACAGTCTTGTCAAGCACAAGGGCATAATTGGATGAATTTCCCAGCAGGCACTGATCACACAGACAAGAATAGGACCCATAAGTACACGCAGACACATGGGCACAGAAGAGACGTGTTATACAAGGTTTACTAAAATAGACATTCACATTAGGGGTGTTTTAACAGAGGACTTTCCAACTCTTTTCAGTCACAGATTTAATCTTTTTTTTTTTCCTGAGAAAAGTGCATGAACTTTTGAAGCAATATTCCTTGTCTGGCAAGAAAATCCTCATATCCAGCTGCTGAATCAATTATAAAATGGCATCCATAAATAGACCGGGACTGCAGAGTTTATGCTTTAGAATATGGACCAGTTAGATTTGCACCTGCAAATATAAGACATATTATGTAAATGAAATGATAAAAATCCCATTTAAGTTCATTTCTCAAAGGAGTGAATACTTATGCAAGGCACTGTATATTGGGTCATCTTGCTGGACATATCTTCCAGTCTTTTGAAGCATGTGGTTACTTCTGTTCACTTTAGAAATCATCCTGATGCTGACAAATTAGCCAGTTCCATTGGTAGCCATGTATTCCAATGTCAACACGTTTCAAAGATGAGATGATAATGCTTCTGATATGAGAAATTTATAGCCACCCAAACAAGTGATGTGATTGGATTTTGTACAATTTCATATGAATGAAATCATATGAACACCAGCCTCACCCCTAACTATAAGCTTTGTAACTTTTTATGCAAATTGAGTCATGTAAATCATTACATTTGCAAGTATAAGACTATGTTGTGTTTGAATTATGTGAGGCAGACACATTTGTAATTTACACTTTTATCTTTCCCACACAAAGTGTCCGAGACAAGCAGACTTGGATGCAAATGTAGGGCAGTCAAGCCTGAAGGAGCAAACCAATGATCAAACACCAATACATGGGTCAGGCGATTTTTCAAACAGGCTGAACTAAGAAAAAAAATCAAAGTTGAAAGAGAATTGACAAAACATGGGAATTCAACATCACTGAAATGCAGGTTCAAGACTGCAAAGATGAAAAAGATGACTGTGATTGAGAAGAGGTATCCTTGATTAAAAGTTTATGCTTGGTTAACAGGTATGCTTGATTAAAAGGGGATTGTGAATGGGATAGGCTGCTTGTCATCGCTCATATGATGTGGTTTATAGTTCTCTGGATGACTTGGGATCATGGGAAATCTAGTTTTTTATTTTCATACGACATAGGTCCAGGTGTAGGCATGACACAAAAGCCAAACCTACAGGCTTTTTATGTACTTTTTCGAAAAAAAAAAAAAAAAACATTTAAGTGATTTTGGTTTGTTCCTTAGGGTTGTGTATTGTTGATAAATTTACCTTTCTTGCATCAGAAGCACGGAAATGTTTTCATTAAATGTGGAAGAGGAAGATAGCACCTCCTCTTCAACAGAATGGGCCAAATTACTGCATAATAATCTCAATAACTTCAATAAAAGACACTACAGTTTCAGTCTCTGAACTGGTGAGTTTTTGATTTTCAAAATCAAGTAGTAGATGCCACCTCCATAAAAACAAATGGTTTGGAAAAATTTCAAGAAAAAGGTTCTTGAGTTCCTGAGAGCAATGCACAAAATGCATCACCTGAGCTTCACCAAGTGTTGCCTCTGCCATGAGGTTAATACATGGTCATAGATGGATATTTCAACAAGATGATGGCCTAAAACCTACATAAAGGAATTTGAAGTATTATGCTTGGAGGACTATTTAATATCTTCTACAAGAGTGTGTTCTACCTTGTTAGACATTACGGAAAGCAGCTTAATGCTCTTTACTGGCCACTTTAACAGGATCACCTATACACCTGCACATTTATGCAATTATGCAATCAGCCAATAATGTGGCAGGAGCAAACACATAAAATTAGGCAAATTCAGGCCAAGAGCTTCAGTTAATATTCACATCAAACATCAAGAATGAGGAAAAATGTGATCTCAGTGACTCTGACCATGGCATGGTTGTTGGTCCAACATGGGCTGGTTTGAGTATTTCAGAAACTGCTGATCTCCTGGGATTTTAATGCAAAACAGTCTCTAGACTTTTCACAGAATGGTGAGAAAACATTGAGTGATTGGCAGTCCGGTGGGTGGAAATGCCTTGTTGATGAGAGAGGTCAGAGGAGAATGGCCAGATTGGTTTGAGTTAACCGAAAGGCTAAGGTAACTCATATAACCACTAGTTTAAATGCATGGTGAGCAGAAAAGCATTTCAGAATGTACAACAAGCTGAACCTTGAGGAGGAGCTACAACAGCAGTATGGTTCAATCCACATCGGGCTCCACTCCTGTTTTACCTTTTTCTATTCTTCACCTGTTCATTCATTGCATGAATGACCAGGGGTCCAGGGGTGCATTAAAATGACCTGTGAGTGCATATTAAAATCAATGTATCAATTATAGAGGTGCCAATGCTTTTACAAACCAACGCTTTGATGAAACAGTTGCACTAATTTGGAAAACTTTATTTATTCTGGGAAAAAAAGAACAAAAATAGCAAAGTGATGCCAAATGATTAAACTCAAAATCGTTTATTTTGAGTTATTCATGTATATTGTCATTTTCTGTAACACATCTGAGGAACGCAGACCTTTCTCACTAGTTTGTTTTATCTCACCTTTTCTATTTTCTGCCACATTAAGCCATTTTTAACTGTGCAAGTGATGTATTTCTAAATAAAACCTTAAAGGTGTTATTCTACGAGGCTTATCCACCCCTTCCTCCTTTCCTCACACTTCTATATAGCTCTTTCTTTGGATTTTTCCCACTTCAATTGCACTCAGTAACAGGCTACAGTTCTGGTTGATTGGATATGGGCAGAAATCACATTTCACTGATTACTTATGTCTCTGTGGACATCCATGGCTCTCTCAAGCAGCCTGTGAAATCATATGTTTACTCTTTACAAACGTGTCAAATCACACGCAGAGACAAACACATTACACAAGTGCAATTTAAATACATACTCACTGCACTACATACACAGTTAGTCACTTTAGCTCTGTACTCTGATATACTTTATACACATGGGTGTACTGTAATGATGTTTTAGGATGTGTGTACTGCCAGTGGACAGCTAGCCCACTTATTTTGTATGACTTATTACGAATGATGGACTGTGGGAAATGAGCCAGAAAAGTTCACGAACAACAGTGAGTAAAAGCAGAGAGTCAGACTTTTGATGTGACCAACATGACAAAAATAGTACCATCCAGAGAAAGAGAGAAATAAATATCCTGTGAGATGGTGCTTATTGTGACAGCAAATCTGCGGTGGTTTTTATGGTCCTTGAATTGTGTAGAGATTAATGTTGTAGATCAGTGTTTCTCAATCCTGGCTCTGGAGTATCCCCATCCTGCTCATTTTGGTGTTTTCTCCACCTCTGAATTCTCTCAGGTTCAGGTTAAATCAGGTGAGTTAGGAGCAGGGAAAACACAAAATGTTCAAGAAGTGCATTAAAGTGTCAAGCGTGTGTGTGTCCATTTGTGTAACCAGCAGGTGTAGATTAGGCCTGTGAAGAGATTGTATATTACCAAAATCAAAATCATACATTGAATCAGTGGTCTTAAGAGGAAGCGACAATTTTACTGGAGGTTTCAGTGAATTTAATAAGAGCTAAATTGCTAATGCTGTGAAGCAGTTACCGACTCAGAATGAATGGCTAAAAGCAAACAACACCTGTGTTTCATTTTTTATGTTTTGACAAGGCCTTTATGCTGTTTGCCAGAGCTAAAATTGTATTATTTTAATTTCATGCCCTAGCAAACTCTCATGGTTCAGAGGGGAACTCAAGCTGTTAATAAATTAATAAGACCACCATTAAAGGAAATAAATTCAATAAATTCAATAAGCAAGGAGTTTGAAAGATTATTATAAAAAAAGTTAAATATGGTGTGGGGGGGTCCTTATTAGTCGTCCCTCCAGAGCAGGGGTATTCATCCAAAATCCAGTTGCATAAAAAGTTGCATAAAACAGAAGAGTGCTGTGAAAGATGAGACACAACGATTTTAAATTTGATGAGGACAGAATAAAAGCACTATTCTGTCCAATCATCTTTAAACACTGTTTTCATTGAAGCCACGTCATCAGTTAACTGATCAGACCAACTAGGGTAAAAAAAAAAAAAAAGAAAAACTGCATAAACTGCACCTATGAAAATCTGTTAAAGCTCCTTTCCCCTTTCACACTTGATGTCTCTAGCCCTGTAGCTAGTCTCATCTGGTCCGATGAGCTGCTTTCAGCTAAATAATTTACATAAATGCATATGACTGAATTAGCCACATCATTTGTAGCAGGTTGATGTTTAGAAATCTAGACAGCCTGTAAAAACTTTGACTGTTTATTGGCTTGAAATACTTTCCTGGCCCACAATCCAACGACCTCTAATCTAAAGGGACCCTTAAAGGTTTTACATGTTTCCTCATCAGAAAGGGCTCCAGGTAAAATCATTTTAGGAAACGATGAATCCTTAACAAAGTAAATAGAGACTACTATTGACTAATACTGATGCCATTAAAACGTTCTTTGAGCAGCAACATGCACAGAATAAACAGCTAAAAATAATAAAAAACAATATTTTTGTATTGTGTTTAATCTTTGTCATTTACAATGTGTAAAATTTAAGCCATTCTTTAGAAAACATTTGTTAAAGAACCATTTTGGTCCCTAAAGAGGCATGATGGTTAAAGGTTAAAAGTTCATGGCATCACTTTTCTGGCATCTTTATTCTTAAAATGATATGTTCTCAAATCCAGAAGTACTTGAAGTAAATGTTTTTTGTGCATGTATTAGGAAATGATTTGTCTCCCAAATCAGTGGGAAAACAGGATCTTTTGTATCAAAGACACAAATGTGCTTTCTTAGTGAAAGGCTCGAGGGCAGGAAATGTCTGGCGATGCTGTAAAGGAGATGGAAAGAGACTGTTAGCATGTGGTAATTTAGAATGGTGTTTGCTGCAGTTCACTCTTCTTAAAAAGGTGTGCTGCCTTTTTATTCTTACCCAAATGCTCTGCCAGCTGAGGTGAGTGGGAGTGAAAATTGTTCCCCAGCTGTGGATACTTGTGCTTCACTCAGCCATGAGTGCAAGTGGCTCTGTTTATGTCAGTGAGCTGCCCAGCAGGAGTTGCTAACCATGGCACTGACACCTCATATTCAAGGCTCCAGAGGTGAGGTCTTACATCATAAAATACTGATGCCTGCTGGGATCAACAAATATTTCCAACATACTTTACTTCAATCTCCAGTTATAGCTCCAATTACTCCACCAGTACATATACTGTGTTATTGTTCTGTAACCACATACCACGCATGTGTGTTTCCCAGAAGTTCTGGATTGTTCGAACGGCAAGTTATATTACTTTGTATATGAAGTTATATTATCTACTTTGATGGTCTTATCAGAGGATGCCAATTCCTATACATTCTGAGTGAACTGCATGTTTTATTTAGCAGCTGCCTGATAATGCGCACAAATTGTATCACAAATAAAATTTTATGTAACATTGGTTTGCACTCAGGGGCAAAGTGTGGATCCAAGTCCTGGAATTTAATTATAATGTCCAGGATGGCAAACAATTATCCAACGGTTATCCAATAAGCAGGCAAGGGACTCGGCGAACAAGATACAGGGGCAATCCAAAAACAGCAGTCAAAGAAGGCAACTATAAACTATAAAATTAGGTGTACTGTAATTGAATAAGCCATGGGTACATTCTTGAATGAAAGTCAATTAATATACATTGCTTTAAAAATTGCAAAGTCACGTGATGAGTAGAATCTTGTTTAGGCCAAAACATCAGTGTTTAAGCATGTGAAATAAGGTTTTACTTGAGGATAAATTAATGTGTAATCACTGTTCTGTATAGGCAGAGCCGTTATACTGTTAATACAGCTGGGAAACATGTCATCAACGAGTTACTTTAAAGTAACATTTCAGTGAGCAAGCGATATTTACATCTCGTTTGGTAAATGTCCTCATTCCCATTTCTTGTTTAGTTTTCTATGCTCCATCGAAGGGCAAAGCTAAGAAACGAGGAAGAGAAGCAAGGAAAGGAAATAAGGAAACACTTCCACTTTGTTTTTAGTACGACTCCTGCCTTTCCAGTTCATTTATTGCACTCGCGAAGGACAATATGCTATCTCACTATTTCAAAAGACAAATACATCATAACACTGAATCTAAGTAGCTCATTTAAGAAATGAGAAGCACTCTATGTGCTTTGAGTAAAAACAACCAGAAAGTAAAACCAACAAGTCCACCAATGAAAATATGCTGCATACTGAGTGGTCTTGAGAGACTGAGCCTTCTACTGGTGGGGAGGAGTACTGCCCTGAGCTGGTGTGACTATTGAGACTGCCAAAAATTTGCACTAGTAGTTGGCAAGACTTCACAAATATATGTTAAATAGAAAGGGGGTGCTTCGCAAAACACTAATTGATGCCTTCTTGATTCTTCAATCCTACCTCCTTCATCCCATGACCTGAAAAGCAATCAAAGTTTGCCATTTCTAAGGAATTACCAATTTGTATAATGCATTAACAGGAATCAAGGAGAGAGTTGGTGGGACTGTTGAGACTGGCAAAAATTTGCACCTGTGACATCAGGATGATCAGAGGCCCAGATCGATCCAATGACAACAGCTACAGCTATGGGGATAGACATGACCTCTGAATGAAAGACAAACCGACATAGAAGATGCAGACAGTTTTGTATGCTTGAGAATATTACAGAAAATCTTGAGATAATTGGTGATATGCTCTCACCAAGTGCATAGGTATCAGCAATGTGCAGTTTGTTCTTTCAACAAACTGGACAGGGTCATTGGTTTTGAATGTCCCTCTGGTGTACGTACAGCCGAGCCAAATGCAGCAGATGCAGTGAGTTACAGCATGCTGCCTATGAGCATTCCTCTCTTGGGAGCTTGACAATGACTTTATCTGGGTCTAGATGAGTTTATTTTCATAATGGGGACAGAAATGTGAGATCTAGTAACTAAACAGCTGTGCATGTTTTAATGCCAGCTGTAGCTACAACATCAGAATGTTCCTCTTGTCTGAATATGGCACGCAGAGCTCACATTTTAAGCAGTTTCGCCATTGATTTCCTTTCTACAAGATTTATTTTAGGTCAATTCCTCACTTTTGTATTTCTCTCTAGGCTCAAATCACCAAAAGGTTAAACGTAATCTTTACTATAAGTTTCACTATAGCATAAAGGTTATTGGCACCATTTATGAAAATGAGCACAAATTAATATATAAAAATAATTACACTTGCAATAGGTGATCATTTCAGTTCAACTTACAGGGACATTATTTAATTTTCAAAAATTGTATTGAAAATTATTGACACCACTGAGTCTCTTCCTGTAATCTCAAACAAGGTTAGAGACGGTTGTATAGAGGTCTTGGTCCATTCTTCCTTGGTCCAGAACACCAAATTAGACCAGAGGCTTTCAGCAGGCTTCAAATCAAAGAGAGACTGAAAAGGTCATTGCAAAACATTGAGTTTATTGTATCCGCATTGAGTTGGAAGTATTTTTGGCTCATCATCTTTTTGAAAGTTATGACTATGGCCAAGTCTGAACCTCCTGGCAAAGGCAACCAGGTTTTGGGCTGAAAGATCCTGGTATAGAATTTGCAATGGCATCAATCTTCATAAAAGCCCCTAAACCACCAGTCCCAAAGTATCAAGCATTCTGGCATTATGATTTGTGAGATTCACCATCCTCCTCACATTTTGTATTGTATAACATTGCCTCTGTTGTAAGTTGTTTTGGAGCAAAGCCACTAGAATGTAGACAGAATAATCACTATGTCCAGTCTGTTCACAATAGTGTTTTGTTTCATAAAACATATAAAAAAAAAACACTTTCAAAAATGAGAACAAGCATTGTCTGCATGTAGTTCATTGTGTTTTTGTACTTGTGAAGAAAGACCAGAATTAAGTTGCCAGGATTAACTAGAGTGGTGAGAAAATATAAATGGCGTGTTGTAATTATACACATGGACGATGTGTTCAACTTCCTCACACATCTACAGCACAGATCACAGTTAGTCAAACATTCATGCACAAATACATGCACACGGTGTAACTAAGCATGCTAAGTGCTGCATTGTAATTGCACGTGTTCAGGAGATGAAAGGCTGACTTTTAAAGTGGGAGTAATTCTTCTGGTGTGACTGTGATATAGAAGACAGGGTGAGAGAGGACGTGAGAGAAAATCAGGGGATAATTAATAAATCATGAGTGTGTCCTTGAGGATAGGTCCTGCTCATAGCTTTCAGTAACATATCAAAAAACACAGTTCTGTGTTTATTGAGAGGAACAATATTAATTTAGCTTCTACACACATGCGGTATGCTGGCCCAGAGCTCTGCCCTATTTGTATTCCCTTCCCTCTCAATAAAATCTTTTCAAGCTCAGGGACTTTCCATGACACAAAGGTCTACAGTGGATAAAGTCAATTGGATGTCCTTGTTTTACCCATCTTTTAGCATTTCATGTCACTGGCTCAATGATTTTCTCATCTGTCATCACTGTCCACAGCTCCTGCTCCTCTCTTGCTGTCACTGGAATGTCTTTATTAAATGGACTGGGCGAAAACAAGTAATGACACAAGTAAATTTCATACAATTACAATCCTGATCTCAACAATCTTGACTCTTTATCCAGTCTTGCATGTGCATAGATTCATTCATTCATTTTCAGTCTTCAGAGGGGTGTAATCAACCCAAACACTTTCATGTCTGATATACCTGACTAGGTTAAAGACCTGAGGTATGAGCTGTTCGCTAACATTCCTGACCAAAACAGAAAACCAATGGGAGCACCTGCTGAAATAAGCAAGCTGGCCATTGTAATGCCTGGCATGTATTTGGACAGTAGAATGAAACCAGAGAACTTGGAGGAAATATTAAGATGTAGACATTAGAAATGTTTACATGCACATTATACTTCTTCTTAGTCTAGGAAAAAAAAGAGCTACTTACAGCAGTTAATTAGAGTGTGCAAGTAAACTTTTATAGTGTCTACATCTTAACTAAAAACATCACCAACAAAAAAAACTGTATCTACACACACTTCAGTTTCCACCATGACAGGCTTGACCTCTCTGTTGGAACACGTCTGTGCTGATTGGTGCAGAAGAGCAAACACTGTTTTTAGTCACTGTTTTTTAGATTATTAATTATCATTATCATTAATAATCATTAATTTTCATTACCATTAAAATTATTTATAAAGCATTAGATTTGAAAGTTTGGGTTTTTTTCAGCCTTTTTTCTCTTTGTTTCTTTTATTTTTGCCCAAAAAGATGACATATTTGACCATTTTTGCAGAAGATTTTTTTGGTGGCATCCCTAATATAGTAGTTAGGGATAATTAACTAACATTAATTATATACTTGACTAGCACTTGCCTTATATATTTGTTAGCTAAGTCCAAAATATATTGATTATTTCACATTAATGAACTCAAAACAATCTCCATTTACCTTGACAGAAAGCACAAGAGTCAAGAAGTTCCTCAGAAAGAGGAAATCAGTATTAATAGCCTGTGATGAAGGGAAGGGAATTTGGCTTCCATGGGGTGTAGGTTAATATCAGAGAGTTCAAAACAACTACAATATTGTCAGTCATTCGAGATGCATATGTTGTTTGTCTCGTATGTCATTTTTCTTGGAGATAAAAAGAAAGATTTTTGAGTGATGATTTGTGGCATATTCCAATGTTAAAATGTTGAGCTCCTACTCAAAATGGATAAATCTTGTCAGGTCTGCAGAGGCGTAGCAACTATTTGAGATGAAAACAAAATGAAAAAAGACATGAAACTTCATCATTTATTAAGGAAAGGACTGATGTGATTTAAAAGCTAGCACTGTATTGTTTACCATATCCCTAGTACTTCAGTGTATTATATATTATTCAGCTACAATGTTGAAATCTGCATAAGCCAAACCGTTCCAGCTTGATTGAACAGAATATGACATACTCAGCAGGATCCGTTGGATGATTAGACAAAACCAAAGCGTAACTTATTTAGGGTGTGAAAGGGAAGCTGAGATGTAATATTGTAACAGTCACCGTCTGTCACAGTCATACTCATGTTATGTTCATCCTAGCCACTAGGGGGACCTATGTAGATCACCCTGTATTAAATAAAAGCAGGAAGTAGTAGAACTAGTGCTAGGTTCTGTTTGGAGCTGCCTCATGGTTGCTCTATATTCTAAGCCTGTTTGAGAAACCTTTATGTTTCCAGCTCAAATGTAAGTTTAATGGTTGTATCCACTGTTTTGATAAACTTAAATGGAGTTTGCTTATTTTAATTGAGTTTATTTACTGCTAGGTTCTGTTTGGAGCTACCTCATGGTTGCTCTACATCCTAAGCCTGTTTGAGAAACCTTTATGTTTCCAGCTCAAACCTCAAAGCTCAAATCTCTTGATCTAGTATTGGGGCTACTTCTTTGTGCTTATGGGAAAGTGCCTTACTATATTGCTGAAGCAACTCCATCTGGGTATTTGGAGTGAAACTTTCATACCGACCAGACATTTTAGGACTTTATCATCAGCCTTCATAACTCTGCTCATCTACAGATAGGACTGGCTTCCTTTATTTTATGAACCGTTTATAATCTCAACCCGCAGTGTACTGTGCTGGTCATTTCAATTTCCTACTCACCCACGTACTCTCGCTTATGGCAATCTGAACTGTATCTATCTATCTATCTATCTATCTATCTATCTATCTATATATATATATATATATATATATATATATATATATATATATATATATATATATATATATATATATATATATATATATATATATATATATATATAGTGTGTGTGTGTGTCTAAATATATGTGTAAATGACTTGCCCTGTCTGGAGTTTGTGTCTGTCAAAATGTGAAGAATGTTTGAAAACATGTTGAAAGAAACACCATTTTGATTGTGCATGAATTTATTTGTGGGTAGAACTCTTTCACAGTAGGTTAATTCTGGTATTTCCAAACTGATGGATAAATGCTTAAATTAAATGTCAACAAAAAGGAAATGTTGTTTTCCCAAATTGTCTACTCATGGAAGCATGTCCACTGACCCTACTACAATTAAAGTGACCTCTCCAGTGGCCAAATTACTCCTGTGCTTTTGATAAGATGTTAAAAAATGAATCATGTCTGTCTGAAGATATTCCCTATGGTGGATGAATAGAATGTATTATATTTCTAAGCTTGGACTAGATTGTGAGACTACTATCAAAAAATCTCTCTAAGTGCTCAGTTACTTTTTTTTTCAGTAGAGAATGGTTCCTGGTAGTAAGTAATACAAATTTTCGCACGTAATTGAATCAGCAATCTGTGCCTTCAAATCCTTCTTGACCACCGTTAAGAATTCTGTAGAAGCCTGACCTCCAGCCAGAAGAGTAACAATATCTTGTGTACAACAATAAAGTCACATAACCCTCCATCATGGGAACACAGGCTGATGTTAGTCCATCTCTAATGCTAGAGGCACTGCTGGGGGCTTATGTTCGGGCTGGTTTTCTCTGACCTGCAGCCTCTAGGTATCTCATTAGAGCCCAATAATCACAGTCCACAATGACAGACCATAACAGCCCCCTCCCCAAACCATCCTGCTAGCAATCGGTCCCTTATTGAGACTAATGGCAGAATTAGTGTCCATGAGGCTGAGTGGACCAGGACAAGGCATTTTTTTCGACATTCATATAGGTTGACTGCCCTGGAGCAGAGAGGGAGTGTGTCTCTAGTCTTTGAATTGTCTCCCATTTCCCCAAAGGAAAAGTTGCCTTTGAGTTACAGAGCTAGGAGGGAAAAAGGTATGAAACAATGAGATGAAACAAAAACCTCTTTACTGCACTTTGTCCCCTGCTGAGCTTCAGTCTTGCTGTTTGTTTCAGAATTTTTTTTTTTCTTTCTTAATCACTTTTACCTTGCACCATGATCACTCCTGATTTCCAAATGTCCAGTCTTGGGGCTCCTTGAGGCTGATGAGGATGCAGTTTACTTATTGTAAGGTGTGAGGAGAGACCATGGTGGTAAAGATTGGAGAAAGAAGGAAGTGCAGAAAGAAATAGAGGAAGAGTTTGTGTAAGCTGGGGGGGCTTTGATAGTGCAATGATAGCCCAAGTCCTCAGCTGCAGCTGCCTCAGTGTGTTAGTTGGTCCAGCGCCATATAATATTGCCAGAACAGAGGAGCAACTCAAGACCTCTGGCTACCTGCCTGGTTTCCCTCCTCCCTCTTTTTTTTTTCTCTCTGTTTCTGTATCTGCTCAGGATGCTTTTCTCACTGGGGCCTGCTGAAATGTGAGGCAACATATGTAGGCATTTTAGAGGCTGCTAAGCTGGATTTGCAGTGTGTTTAGGGAGCTGCTTTTCAAAGGTTGCAAAGATAAGCTGTGATTTTAATGTGAAGGTGTGTTTGGGACAAATCTTGAGTCTCTCGCTTGTGTTTGTGGCTTGACAGGACTGTTTTCTGGGTTTGCATGACCATAAAATCTTTAAGACTCACCCTAAATAACCCAGTTGCCCCTTCTGCTTTCCTTTTAGGCTGTTTTTTTGCCTCTGTTCTCTTCTATTTATGGCTAAAAGCACATGCTTTTACCCACTTAGTTTTCTTGTATCATCATTTGTTTGAGTATAGTGGACTTTTTGATGTACTGACTTGAAAATAGGTAAATTTTTGGCCGGTTTTGTGAGATAATACAACTATCAATGTTTCATAATGGGAGAATTTAAGCAAAACAAATTACCGGACTCTACTTTGCACAGAACTTTTTGCTTCATACCAACTTGCACCAAGTTGTCTTTTGCTATTAAAGTGCCTTTTGCTATTAAATTCATAAAGGTTCGGTCACATTTTTTCACTTCTGCTACTCTTGTGCTCAAATGTGCCCAAAAGGTGTTAACAATTTAAAAGTTCATTGAGAACAGATTTCATTATTTTATTGTTTTACAGTTAAGCATAGTAGATTTGAAGAATGTTGTCATTCATGTACATGGCATGTGCCCCATGTAGTCCACTTTGGTGTGCTCAGATTGGACCTCAATAATAGGGAGTGATATGGGGAAGAGGGGGTCAGTGGAAGCATTTTCCCTCATGATGGTGGATTTGTAAAAGTGGGAGGATGTGCGCCAGGTGTGCTGTCTTAATCTTGAAATTGAGGTACAACCAGGACAATGATGGATTCCTCTCATCATAAAGTGTGGTAGTTAGGAAGTCATGAAGGATGGATGGATAAAGAAATAAAGTCCAGTCAGATCTGTGTTCAGAAGTGTCTTAGGTGGTCATCAGTTTTCTGCTGTTGTTTGAGTTTGACTTCAGATCCGCTGTCTTCCATCCTTGTAATGTCTATTCTGGTGGGTAGAGTTTGCCCATGGGCTTCTAATTCTGGAGAGTGTTGGCACTGGCTACTCTCAAGGGAATGGGAGTTCATTCTGGTATTCCGCCATTAAAGCGACCTCTCAGCAGCCTCAGCAGCCTCTGTGTCAGAAAGGTTTTGTGTCAGGATGTTCTTCATTTATTTGGGGCCAGGGAGTGTGGTTGCTCATCCCTGTTTCTAGCAAATAATGTGGGTTGCTTCAGCTAACTCAATCACCAAAGTGAGCAGCTCAGGTTTCTGGAGGCTGTGACTATTCTTTTTAACACAGCAAGGATCAAATGCATAAATTGGTCATTTACCAACTTTGCTGTTTTGATCAGATTCATTGGCTAGTCACATGTGGGAGCTGCACTAGGTACTGCCAGAGGGTAAGCACCTGGGTTGTAAGATCACATGTAAAATTGGTGTTTTCCAACATTCCAACACAGCCTCACAGAATTCCATGGGGAACAGTCTATAGACAGCTTGGTGTGCTGGAGTTCAAATCACAGCATTGCCAAGCTGTCACTACTGGGCCCTTGAGCAAGGTAAATGGAAATGTAAAGCCTTTCACTTCTCGAAGTCGCTTGGGATAAGGGCATCTGCCAAATGCCATAAATGTAATAGTGCAGAATAGTAATAGTGCATGCCTTCATACCCACCAATTTGCTTGAGTGTATCAAAAATGCTTCTATATCATCATTGGCTTTTAACGCAGTAAGCAGAGTACTGGCTATATGCTGAGTCTACTGTGCTTCTTCCTGAAGAGCTAATAGCAGGTCCTCATTAAAAGATTTTAGGGACAATACCAGCTCTTGGGTAAAGCTGCACTGATGTTTCAAAGAGGTCCTGTGCACCTCTGTGATCTGTTTGTTTGGATGGGCAGAGGCAGAGAAAATAGCTTTAGGCATACTTTCAGCAGTTTGTAATATTTTAGCCAGTCCATCCATGGGTTGTTTTCATACTTATGACATTCTCTTCCAGTGTAATACATGTTAATGCAAAACTCAAACTCAAACTGGCTAGCTAAAAATACAGAAGGTATGGTTGTGGTAAAAAAAAAAAAAATGGGAAAGTCCAAGTGATCCCCAGAGTATTTTGGAGGTGCAGTTGTGTTTGGTGCTAGAGAAAGAGAATTGTTCGGAGGGGCAACATGATGCAAGATTACCTTCTGATGGACCTTGATAAATGATAAAGAGTGTACATTAGTACAAAATTTGTAAGATAATAAGTTCTTTACAACTCTTATTTTACCCTTGACAAGCAGCATCTACCATATAGAGTTGAAGTAACCACTGGGTTTACAGGGCTGTCCTTGGTACCAAAGTCATTTGGGCATTACTTGCAATACAATGGATGGATAGATGTGATGGGTAGATATACAGATGAATGGATAAAATATTTAATTTCTATAATTTCTAAATATAACTTCTAGCATCACCAATGTTTGTAGTGGTTATGTATCAATATAATCCAAGACTCTCTGAAAATCAGAAAAACATTCAATAAGGTTATCATGGCAAACACTGTCTCTGTAAAACATTCAGAACTGTGAATGGGAAAAGTCAAAACATCCTACGGATAATTTACATGATCTTGAATAATTAACCATAATGTTATTTAACTGTTTATTTTTCCTGTCAATATTTTATTTTTACTACTCCAATTGCTTTTCAAAAGTTGAGGAGACGAGTCTGCCATCCACCCCACGCACGTCTTCCAAAATTTGGATGCAAGAACTATTCTCATCCATATTCATTCTTGGCTATAAGCCTTTGCCAAATTAGAAAACTGTGTATGTTCCAAACAAACTTCCATTGTGTTTATTTAGTGCTAATTAATGTCACTATCTGATACTTCCTAAGGAATTAAAAGTGGCTATAAAGCAACACTCATTTGCTAACAGCACCTACTCTGTGTGTTTTGTTTTCACATTCTTCGTCCTAGCTATTGCCTTTATGATACTGCCATGGCCATTAGGCTCAGGAAAACTTCATGTTGAACTAAGTTAGTATAGAGCAAATGTTTCTTTCAAATTCAGCTTCACTGTGAGTTATGTCTCGGATGATACTGACTTACTTGACTTGCTTGCCTCTACTGTCTAAAATTGAGACTAAAGGATGATGCCAGGTCCCCCGACCGTCTGTTGTAATTGAATCCAAAATGTCAAAACCTCATGTGTATGATTGATGTCAGAAAGACATAGGCTGGCATGCTTATGCTGTAAGTAGAGATGACTCTGGGAGGTCTCAGCGGTGCTGAAGTCCTGCTGTTTCTATTAGTGTTCATGGCTTTTCCTTTCTATTGTCTGCAGGCCAATAGTGAAAGTACCTGCAGCTTTGGCTGCGTGCTGAATTGATCCAAGCTCAATACACTTACTGACATTTTTCATTCATGTCCATATTCAGAAGGTTTTTTGTAGATTTTGTGCTGCTTCAAAGTATCACTGTACTCTGCAGAGATGTCGGAGATATAGGGAGTATGCTGTTTTTTTTTCCATGAAGTGGCACTATGGCACAGATGATATTGGTGCAGTTAACGGGTCCATTAGCTGTTACATATATTCTCCACTTGCCCACACAGCATTCAGTTTGTACTCCAGTGTCCTCCCACTGGCTAAAAACATGTATCTTGCCTTGCGATGGACTGACATCCTGTCCAATACGTCTAGTGATCCTATGATCCACCTGATCTTGGCTCTAGATCCACTGCAACACTGACCAGGAAAACACCCATCGCTTTGCTCAGCTGAACCAGGCCTGCTGTCAATCCTGAGCATCACTGCTACTATATACAAAGAGATTGAGATTTTGAACTTAAAACTGAAAGTGCTATATTATTATTATTATTATTATTATTATTATTATTATTATTATTATTATTATTATTATTATGTGGTTACTGAAGATGATTGAATATTTTTTTAGGCAAATTGGGCAATACTTTAGTACAGGAACACATGAACTAATAGAATATTAACTAATGTATATTAATGCTGTATTCAGTCTTTTGATCATTGAAAAATGAGTAGAACCACTATATTAAAACTGAACAATAACTGTGAATATATGTACAAAAAAATGTTGCTCATGATTCCATGTGCCGACGTCGTGTCCTATATCCACTTCCACACTAATTAAGGCTATTGAGAATGCGCTTTGTTCAAATCATATTGTAATTTGCCATTCTGTGTTGCCTGAACAGACACACATTTAACCAAGATATTGCTTCTTTTTTGCAATTATTTCATTCTTTTCTTTATTCTATTCTCCCTGTGTGATATAGGTGTAATAGTAACTCAGTGGGACAAACTTATTATTATTATTATTATTGTTATTATTGTTATTATTATTATTATTATTGATGTTGTTGTTGTTTTTGTCTAATATAGTGTTATATAATTGCTGTGGGGCTGAAAGGTTTGGCCTTTTCAAACAGCAGCAATGCTGCTTTCATTTAATTACTCTATTTCAAATAAAACTGAGAGGCTATGCACACAAATGAAATGTGTTCCCATTTCATCTGTTGAAATTAAATTTGATGGAAGTGAGTTGCCTCAGTTTAGAGATTGATTAATATTAATATGACATTATACTTTAAAGCTTTGCTCCTATTTTGTCACTCAGCATAGCCTTCCAAATGAGAATTATTCTGAGTCAATTTTACATTCTCAACCCGACATTAAAGTTACAACATTAATCCTCTCATACTGCTTATGATTAATCCCTTAAATAATCCGTTTAGGAGCTTTCATGCATTGCAGTTTACTGGCTTTGTGTTGAAGTAGAAGTGCCAGAAGTGAGAGAGATTTTCCTACCTGCTTCCTGCAAACCATTTTCATGCCTTCCTCTTTTTTTTGTAGTACAAAAGTAATAAATGAGAAAACCTAACTGCATCTTGAATCTCCTTGTTGTAAAATATGTGCATGCTTAAGGAAGCTTCTATATTTCTGCAAAATACTACCATTGTGTTGGTGGGATGCTTTAACTGAGATACACAGTCTTAATTATCATCCTGTTTGTCTTACAGGATTTTTGTGCTTAAAAGTTTTATGTTTCAGAAGTCATTTTAGACTAAGCATTAGTTTATGAAAAACTAGACTTACATGCTGAAATAACAGCTTGTCTAACAGATTACCACAGAGATTTCATTGCAATCAATATCTTATTCTTACATAATGGTGTCATGTGAATACTTATAAGAGTGAGGCGCCTTTATCTCATTTCTTTTCATAAAGAAAAAAGCAGTAGTTGGCTAAATCCTTAGCAGAACTTTATTGATCTACAACAGCAGAAAAAGAGGCTGAATGGGATGACTGTAGCATCAGCAGCACATGATTTTGTTCTGATGCTCAACTTTATACTGACTTAAGACCCACTGACTGGAGAATGTCAGGAAAATCAGGAAAATCTCTTAATTTCTCCATCAGCTCCATATTTTACAGGCTGCTGACTCACTATGCTGATGCTGCATTCTGCTAGCAAGCTTCAAGAAGTATTTTGTGAGCAAGCCAAAGCTGCAAATATTTCTATGGCTCTTTTTTAGTGTGTGTGTGTGTGTGTGTGTGTGTGTGTGTGTGTGTGTGTGTGTGTGTGTCAAGAGGCAGTGTTGCATAATTTCTATATACAACTCTAATTCTACTCTATCTATCTATCTATCTATCTATCTATCTGTCTGTCTGTCTGTCTGTCTGTCTGTCTGTCTCTGTCCATCTTTCTGTCTGTCTGATTCTACTATTTTTTTTAATAGCCACTCAAAAAGGCCAATGATGATCTACTATGCCTGGATGAAATTGTTAGTTTAACACTCATTTCAGGAAACAGTGACTCTGTTATGAAATGTCCTTAGATGCTTTCTTATTTCATATTTTGCAAACCATAAAGTATTCAAAGCCAAAAAAGATTTGCTGGCTTAAAAAGATTTGCTGGTAAGCAAGTCTTGTGTTGGTGCAGGTTTGTGTTGAAGTAATATTTTCAAGGTGTTTATAAGTGGGGAAAAAAATGCAAATTGCCACTGAATATATATCACACTTTCATAAGAATGAATGAATATATAAATAAGCAAACATTCATAACAACAGATAGAATAAAAGTGATCTCTTTGGGCAAAGCCTTCCTCCTATTCCTCGTCTTCTGATAATATTTCTACTCCCCACTTCCGCCATCATCAGTCCAGGCTGCACACTGGTGATTTTGGTTATGATAGTCAAGTAAGATATTGGTGAGCCAGATGTCTTGTGGGGGGGAAAAAAAAAAAAAAAAGGTGAATCTTGTGATTCTAGTTCTGATACTGTGGAACTTCTTACCTGATGAGAACATGTTGAACAGTTGGTGAGCAGGTGGATGGGATACTTTATGATACTTCTAGCCTTTTTCTGACACCGTTTGGTGTAAATGCCCTCCATGGTTAAGGAGGTCGGTGTCAGTGATGAGCGGTTTTCATTAAGCTCACTAAATATAACTAATTCTGTTGAATGTTGATGTAGAGGTGAAGTGCCCTAGACCAAAGAAGCTTGATACCTGATGTCCTGAGATTATTTGCTTATTACCTAAATAGGAAGATAACAAGATAACATGCTGTAATAATAATTATTAACGGGCAACCATGACTGATGACTGTGTTTGTGCTACCAGACCCACAGAGCCACAATTTACCAATACCTCCTACATAATAGCTATTCTAGATAGAAGTGAATTAGCTATTGGATGGAAGTGAATTAGCTATTGGATAGAAGTGAATTTTAAAAAAAATTACATAGTTGTACATTTCAAATTAGTGCATAGCAAATCTCCTATGCTGTTGTGTACCTGGTCACAGTCATAAATGTGTCATTATTATAGCACTGACATGCTTATCTTTGCTCCTGCGATGCATTCTGCCTTAATTGCTGAAGTGTGTAGTTGGTATTCAATGCATGCAGGGCTCATTAACCTATGTGGTGTTTGTGCAGCTGTATGATGAGCACTGTTAACTATGTATGACACACACTAATTCAGCATTGTTATGCTCATCAAACATGTTCTTATAGGGGTCTTCAAGTGCTGTATTTATTACTGTGAAGTGAAAATAAAGAAGCTCTACATTTTCTACAGGTGAATTCACAGCGTATGTTTCGGAGGTATTAGATAGTTATTGAAGTCTTTGTTTCATCATATTTAATTGTGTATGCGTTATGTTGTGGAATTGATGATGATTAGAAATATTAAGCACAGAGCTTAGATCTTCTTGCACTACATGCTGAATTGTAGTTCACATGATCTTGTGTTCACAAGAACAACTCCATTTGATTTATGGGAATCTACAAGTCATAAATTAATTTTAAAATATGATTTCTTAGACTATATTCATCCGAATAAACAGATTATTTATATAGTAATTGAAATATCCATTCATTTCACCCCCATCCCATAGTTATTTTACCTGTTTGCATAGTTAGTTACATAGGTTTAGTTACATACCTGTTTGCCTCACTTCCGATGTGTCACACATATTATTCAATTCATACTATCACTAGTCCTGAACCTCATATTCCCCTAACTTCCTAATATTCCTTTCTTTGCCATGGATACATTCTTCTGGTACATGAAAAAATAGGTAAACATTGTGAACACTGTGAATTATCTAACAAGTTACTTTGGATAACGAAAAGACTGCTATTCTATATAAAGGCAGGCTGTGAAATCAAAAAAGACAAAAAAAATAAATAAATAAAAATCACATTCTTATTCTTACTCTAAGCAAACTCATTTAAATAGAGATTCAGTGGACTTGGACTTGCCATTACCAGCCTGCTCTAGGTAAGTTTCTTGCAAATTGCTGTTGGAAAAAAAAATCACTGTAAGGAAATCAAATACTAAACTGTTGGATTCTGCATGAAACTAATGTCTGTAATTCCTCCATGTAAGTGTAGCCAGGATTCCTTCTCCTTCCTCACCTTGCTCTGTATGACTTGATCTCATCTTTTCAGTGACTAACTATTCTATTTTCAATGCATGTAGAATTGCAGTCACATATTTGTGTCCAATCTGGTTAATGTTAAAGGAGATTATGTTTTTTTTTTTTTTTTTTTGTACATCTGGACAGTGTGTTCTATTTCATCCTTCCTAATCATCAGCGGCAGTGAGAATCACCTGGATATGTTATTATGCATGTGCATGCATGCCCCGTCCATCAAGCAAAGTCACAAAATGATGTATGGTGCAGTATTGGCAATAAATACTGCTGTCAGACAGCCATCTATGACTTTATTCTCATCTCATACCCACATTGGACCACATTTTCACCATATGGAGCTTATGAATACAGTCAAATTTACAGAGCTATAAAGCTGGCACTTGCCTTTTCTTATCTCTTCTACTGTAGTGAGTGTATTTTTAATATATTACGAATGCTTTTCTAGAGATAGACTCGCGCTGCTCTTGAGTTATCTTTATGAACTTGTTCTGTGCTGTTGCACTTAATTGTCTTTCTCTCCCGATGGGTTGGTTTCTCCCTCAGCACTATCCTCAGAGTATTTCACATTCCTCTGTCCAACCAAACAGCAGGCCTGTGAATATGTGCCACTAGAATGCTTGAACATTTTTTCCTCAACATACCACATGTTCTTTGTAGAGTCTGCCACATTAACTGCTTCCACATCCCCCACCCTCAAGACTATGGCAAGCATAGTTTTCGCTTGCCATACAGGGCGCTGTTTATTATTGCAGAGTCTGCTAAATTAGCTGGTTTTACATCCCCCTCATGTCTAATTGACCAACACACTTCAGTTTTTCTGTTGGTGAATATGGCACTCTTGTGTCCTTACACCATGTCATTCGATTATCCTTATATCCGTGGCAGTGTTTTTGTGGCTTATTTTATCTAATGTTACATATATTATATGATTAAAACCATTACTTTTAAAATTAGAATTATAGGGCAATTCATATCCTACAACCTTTCATCAATTCTGTCAGGTTTTCCAATAATTACTTAAAGAGCTATGTTTTCACTATCTGGTAATTAAAGTAAAAGCTGAAGTTATGTATACAAAATTCCACTTATCCTATAATTACAGTAAATGGTAGATTGTATTCACAATGTTTATCCCTTCATATAAAATTACTGTCACTTAGCCTAAAAGGATGGCTAAATTAGAGCATAGTACTGCAGAAACTGCAAGGGTGATGCTTTATTTCTGTGCCTCTGACAACAACTTTACCCTTGAGAAGCAACTCTTGCTATGGTAAGGCATGATCTGTGCTGCTCAGTGATCCATAGGTCTTTCCTGGCCTAAGGCGATGCAGTCAAGCATGCAGCCATGTGCTGGGGCAAATAATAAATGTGGCAGTATTGAGGATGGCACAGAAACAATGCCATGCCACAGTGCGTTCAACTGCAAACACCAAGAGAGGCTTGATGCCACACAGGAAACACAGAGAAAAAGAGAGATGCTCTCACCGCTCCATGGCCTTTGATTCCCGGCCAGGGAACCAACCTCAGCCACTGGGGTTGCACACGACAGTGCACTCCCAGCGCCGGTCCCAAGCCCAGATAAAACTGGGCAGGCTTGTGTCAGGAAGGGCATCCGGGGCAAAAACTGTGCCAAATCAAATATGCGGAACAATGATCCACTGTTGCGACCCTTAACAGGAGCAGCCAAAAGAAGAAGAACAACAACATTCTTTATCTCTTCCCTGCCTTATCTAATTACCACAGAAAGAAAATATGATTTTGTTCTTTGATCAATATGGTGACATCTTAACCCAGTTACTTAACAAATTTTAAAACTATCCTGCTACTGGCAGAGATGCGCAGACATGTAAAGACATTGCTTTGTGATATTGGTCAGAGTCACAAGTTTGCTGAAATGTACACCATATACTCTATTTCCTGAAATTAGACCTAGTTCAGGTCTGCACACTGATCTATAGCATGTAGAGATTTTGACCATGGCATGGTTGTTGGTATTATATGGGCTGATTTGAGTTTTTTCATAAATTACTGATCATCTGGGAATTTCACACACAACAGTCTCAAGGTTACACAGAATGGTGTGAAACGCAAAAGCATCCAGTGAGTGGCAGTTCAACTGTCCAGTCACTTGCTCGTCTTTTTCCTGTCTTCAGCTGTCCAGTATTGGTGAGCCTGTTCCCACTGTAGCCTCATACACCTGTTCTTAGCTGACAGGAGAGGAACCCGAGGTATTCTGATATACTTTTCTGCTTACCACAGTTGTAAAGAGTTGTTATGAGTTATGTAGCCTTCCTGTCAGCTTAAAGCCTTCTGGCCGTTCTCCTCTGACCTCTCTCATCAGCAAGGTGTTCCGCCCACAGAACTGTCATTCAATGGGTATGTTTTTGTTTTTTTTTTACTGTTGTGTATGAAAAATTTCTGGAATCCTGGAACCAACTTGTCTAGCATCAACAACCAGGCCACAGTCAAAGTCATTGTCACTTTTTTTTGCCATTCTGATATTTGATGTGAACATTATCTGAAATTCTCCTGTATCAGCATGATTTTATGCATTGCACTGCTGCCACATGATTGGCTGATTGGATAATTGCATGAATAAGCAGGTGTACGTGTCGACCCAACATAACTTCCTCAAGAGAGACACTTTCGGCAACACTTTCTCCTCTGAACCAATGCAACTAGGACATAGCGGAAAAAAATGAGAAATTTATTGTCTATATAACTGCATTTTTTTTCTCCTCTTGGTCCCGATATGTTGGACAATTGTGAGTAAAACTTCCTGCTTACATTCAGAATAAATTTCTGACTTTTTCAGCATTGATTATTTGAAAAAAAAAAATAGGGATATCATTGGTTAGAGAATTAATCAACTCAAAATAGCTGCACAATCCCACTGCACAGGTATCACCCCAATCCAATTAAAGTTATTCAAGCAAAAGCCTTCACATCAAAGCGCTGACCTTGCTAAACATTCCCGTAGTAGAGGATAAAATTATCCTCCGTTACCCCTGGCTGGCTACACATGACCCCTGTGATCCCACTGATGATGAGAGGGGAGATCGTACAGTGGAGCATGTTTTATCTTGCCCAGTGCATTACCCAATGAAATGTCAATCAATCCTCTCAAACGTTTAATATTACCCCACAGAGCACCTATCACTTTTCAATTTGCCTCTTTCTGGGTTCTCCTCCTCATAGAGAAACTGAATTTCCTCTTTCTCTTTCAAAATGTTTCTCTGAACTTGATAAAGGAGTTGGAACGGACTCAGACCATATGTTTTTTTTTTTTTTTTTTTTAAGTCAGAGCCTAATATACTGTATCTGTTAACCTATGAAGTGCATAGAAATTGTTCAGAATTCAAGTTTTTTCAAAGCCACTGCTAGTTGCTGAAACTTTAATAAATCAAACAGAATATGTATGTACTCAAATTTCCCCTTTCTCTGCAATTTCTTGAACTGACTATCCACTTTTAGAGCTACCCTCCCCCAGATGTATAGTGTTTTTTGTTTTGTTTTTTTTGTCCCAGTTGGATTATGATTTCTCCTTTTTTTTTTTTGTGTATTTTTCCATGTATATTGATCCCTGCCCTTAACTATGACCATGATTCTTGGATTGTCTTCAGTAAAGAGCATCCTGAGTATACACACTTGTATCACAAATAGAAATCTCTTTTTTTACTGAGTTGAACAAATGAATCAGCCTTAGGAATAAGATGGACTCAAGCTCCACCCTCACAACCCCAAACATGTCTGCTGAGATACAAGAGAAGGGAGACATTACTGTTGAACAAATAACTCCATATATCCTTCCAGGAAGTGAAGGTATCTGGCACTAACATAAATCCTGAACTCACTCCTGAATTTCTGATTTTTCCTACCAACTTGTAATGTACAGTAATTTCCAGTAATAATTTATAGAGAATAGGAAAGTTAAGAGGTGAAATGTACGGCACGGGTCCTGGATGATCTCAGCAGGTGCAGCTTGCAGCTGAACCTTCATCTGTGTGATTGAGTGCACAGGCTTCCAGAAGATAATCTGCTGGGCTCAAAATTGATCAAAATATATTAAATCATTTTTTCAGACAGGTTAGTTAGTCAAATATCAGTAATGAATGCAGGAAATGTCAGATAAAAGCATCTGCAGAAAGGATCTGCTCTGAATAATTGTGATTAATTGCTACATCTTCAGATGTGAACATGATGTGGAATATGAATTCCACACAGATTAGAAAAGTAATTAAATACAGGAACTCACAAAACTCACATTTTCAAGCCAAATTGTTCCAATTTTAATTTCCTATCTGCAACTAATATCTGATTAACCTCCCCTGGGAACTCTACGTTCTGTACATTTTCGCAGAAATGGCAGTTATTATTCCCAGGGCTTCTTCTTGTAATGCTTTATTAAGGAGTTGTCATGGAGATTAGAAAATGGTGTGTTAGTGTGCTATACACAGGACGACCAGAAAGAACTCGGGAAGGACTGACTTTGGTACTCCATGCAGGATGGTACTTGTATCCGAGTGTATGAAACGTGGGGAGATAATCAAAATTTCAAGTGATGTCTCAAAACACATCATATGACATTGATTGTATTGTGTAAACTGTTTTGCTAAGACCAGTTCTTGTTGGAATAATACATTTGACAAGCATTTCCCAGGTGCCAGTTATTTTCTCCCTTAAGGATGTGATATTGGTGGAGTTTAAACCTTGATTGCAGTTGTTGTTTTGAAAAGTGCTGTGGACAAGAATGAGGATGGAAAAAAAAAAAAAAAAAAAAAACAAGGAAAAAAAATTGCCTGATCAACCAGCATCTAGTCCAATTTGCACCTACAGTGTTTCTCAAGTATTTTATTTGTCTGTACAAGCACAAGTGCAAGTGCAACTCTCAGAAAAGACAGACTTCTGTTTAAACCACCATATAAATCCGTATCATGTTTTTAAACACTTTTCAGTAATTGCAGAATGATGGCTTGTTTGGAAGTCTTTTAAAATGTTGCTATGGTTTACATCACCTGCTGTATGTAGTCTCATCACTGGGAGCCCACTAGAAGAACAAAGAAAGTAAACCAATAGCACAATCCTGCAGGCTGATTAAATTGGCCGTTATAATGACAGACAGCCAGTACAGAACCTCATCATGATTATATTCTCTGTAAATAAATTCATGATACAGCGTTCATGAATATGACACAAACATCTGGGTTCTTAAGGAAAAAAATGTTCCGTTCGGATGCAAGACTTTTACTGTATGTACATTTTTATACATGGTTAATTGTTCTGACACTAGAATCTTTATTATAATTGCATTTATCTCTTCTGTAGTAAACTTGTATTTCCTCTGTAGTTGCAAGGGCTTCTGAGGCTGACTCTACGGTTGCACCACTTTGTAGCAGCTTTTAATCCATAATATCCCCTCAGACAGAACATTTAGTGGGCAGTCTCTGGTGCAGTTTGTGTAATGAGCTACAGCCTTAGTAAATTGAATGTTAATTTCAGATACATAACAAGCACATTTTGTGGCTGCATCAAGTTGTGTTCTGATCTGTGCCTCATCGAGTGCATACATCTGGCCCTTTGAGTTCAACGCAATATGGTGTTGTGATGTTCCAGTCATACGCTTTGACAGTTGTCCAATGACAACTATATTTGAAACAATCTCTCTTAGTCTCTAGAATTGATACCAAAGAGAGGTCACCTAAATCTTTTGTTTCAGTGGTACTATTCAGGATATTGAACTGTGTAACTATGTTATGTATTTGGTGTTTTAAGATATAAAGCTTGCCCTAAGTTCAAACAGTAACAACATAATCTATGGTATATAAAAAAGAATTATTTAAGAATATTAAATTTTGAGGTCCATGTTAGGAAACAATGATGTTTAGAGCCCTTAAAGACAAGCTTTAGAAAGAAAGTGGTCATTTTTAAGCCAGTTTTTGACTTTTATTCAATACAATATAGGAATGAGACCTCTTTGATATATCAGTGGACTACTTTCTCATAAACAAAACAACTCAAGAGATATTGCATTGATAAAAGAGGATTTGTAATCAATTATTAATGTTTAAAACAACCCCCTGTGAATGTCAGGCAGCTTCTGTCTTTTTGATCCTTTCAAATCCATATTATCAAAAGAATTAAGGGTCGGCTGGCACTATTCTACTATTCACCTTAAAGCAACAGTTTATGTACATGTTGTGACAATTGGACTTGTGTGGTTTAACTTTTCTGCTAAGGTGCCATGTTTAATGAGAGCAGTTAAAATCTAACCTTTTATGTCATTAAGTTATAAAAATCTCAGAAACCAATTAATACTAATTTTTTCTCAGATTCAGGAAAACTACACTTAGAATTTTTTACTTTTTTTTCCTCAATACAGCGCGAGTGCTGTGTGTGAAACCTTTCATTCTGAGTGGTGGACAGATAAATGCAGCCCAACCATCACATATATTTTTGCTAATAATATACTTTGCTGATATTTTGTGTCAGAAATGCTTTTCTGCTCATCATGGCTGTAAAGAGTGGTTATTCATGTTAAAAAAAAAAAAAAAAAAAAAGTCTGGCCATTCTCTGAAATGTCGCATCAACAGGGTATTTCCACCAGCAGAACTGTTGCTCACTGGGTGTTTTTTGTTTTTAGCTTCACTCTGTATAAACTCTAGAGCTTGCTGTGCATGAAAATCTCAGGAGATCAGTTTTGAAATACTCAAATCTGGCATTAACAACCATGCCACAGTCAAAGTCACTGAAGCTCTTGACCTGCATCTGCTTGATTTTATGCTGCTACATGATTGGCTGTTTAGATAATAGCATGAAAGTGCAAGTGTACATGTGTTCCTAATAAAGTGGTTAGTGAGAGTATATATAGAAAATGTCAGAATTTGACCATGTGAAGGGTTTTCCCAGGCTGCCACACATTTATGTCCTTTTTATAGATTAAAACATCTACAGTGACTGTCAATGCATCTGACTGTCACTGTTTTTTTAAATTTTCATTGTTAACAAACTGTTAAAATCTTGTAAATTTCGTATTTCAATTATATTTAGACATTGAATCAGTCGAAGACAGTTTTGTTGTTTTCTACCAGTATATTCTACTACCCATAATGCACCACAATTGCTGCATCTCTGCATCCCTTGCCAAATCCCAAACTCCCTCGCAGGCACAACTGCCCATATCTGTATTGCTGATTCTGTCATTCCATGAGCTGATGCAACACAAAACTAATTGTCAAGAGTACGGAGGCTTCCAGCATGGCCACTAATGGCGCCATATGTGTTTGGAGTCCTGGCCTGTTCCTTTCATATGTATATGCCTCTCATATATGTGCTGATAGTTTTGTTGTGCCAAGCGTTACTGTGTTCGCTATTTTTTCCCAGTGGAACGAAAGCCCCTGGTTCTTCTAATTGGCCAATTTTCTGTCAGCATGCTCACTGAAGCAGGGAGGCAGGTTCAGTCATCCATGCATTCAGCTGAGGAGTAAAGGAGAAGAGAGATAGAGAGAGTGATATACTATATGTGCCTCTGGCTATGTATGTTTGCCTGTATCTTTTTTTGTCTGTCTGTCATTTCAAATATGTATGTATGTATGATATATATATATATATATATATATATATATATATATATATATATATATATATATATATATATATATATATATATATATATATGATGTATGTGTATATGTATATATGCGCGCATATATACTGTACAAGTAAATGAAAGATGGGATTGAGCTAGAGTTTGTCCACTAGAATGAATTCTGGCAGGAGGCTATGGTGAGTATTGACTTTCTCAATACTCTTCACCCTCAGTGGAGCTATCCCGCCCTACCTCTACTTTCCTCCTGATGCACAATCCCTAAACACCCATCCCGGCATATCCGAAGCCCATTCATTATCCCCTCCCTCCATCTCGGCTTATTAAAAAGCCAAGCCTGCTTGTGTCTGGACAGTAATTGAGTGGCTTGTGATGTCTGTCACTGCTGTTGGTTTCATTCTGCCAGGCTAATTTGCTGTTATGAGCTCGTCGGCTAAGACTGAAAATGACCCTTGTCACTCAGGCTGATGCATCGCTGCAGTACATCATTACTGGAGCTGTTCGTCTGAGCCGGATAGAATGGAGACACACAAAATGTGAGAGGGGCTAAGTGATGGGCTGTAACAGTGTGTTGACACGTAAGAGACCCAGGGAGTGCAGTAATGAGCATAAACACGACAGTCTACGGACTTGTAATTTATTTATGGGGAAGATATCATTAGCGGCTGCTAATTGTGTGTGGGATGATGTTTGGAATAGAGCGTATGTTGAATTTGTTATACAAAGCTATGTTATTTGGTTGACATTGTATTAATTTGTTTTGCTATTCAGTGGTTTGCTTTCCAGTAGTGGGTAGCCAAGGAAATAAGCCTAATATCTTAGATAAAGACCAAAAATGAAACAATACATGTGGAAAAAAAACAGATCAGGCTCTGATCCAGTTCTCTTAATGCCTTGTTGACTGGCATCCCACCTTAAACCAGTTTTCCTCCTGGTGCTAAATCAGCCTCCAAAGCAGCAGACTGAAGCAAGGTGGTCGGTTTTTGGGTTTCGCTGCTAGTGACGTGTGACATTTAATCCCTGGTAAGTGCAGAGGAAACATTTAAGAACAAGGACTTCCTCTCTGTGTGTTGGTGTGTAAATATTTATGTGAATATTTAAGCTTATGACAAATTGCACATAGCTTATGTCACCTGTATGACAGGGGTTGGCATGCTCTGATGTGGTGACTACACAGAAACAACATGCATCACCTACATGGAATATGTGTCAAGGTTCCTCTGTTAGCTATCCATCAGACCTACACTAGACCTAATGGCAGATTTAAAACCCTCCCTGTACCTCTCTGTAACTCCGCCTGGAACGATCTGTCTTTATAGTTGTCTCTTGTCGCTTGTCTCTGTCTTTTGACTGACATTGTCTCATCTCGTCTCTTTTCATGAGTCATTTTCCATCTGTCCTTTTTCATCTCTTCCAACTCGATCTGATCTCCTTTTCTTTCTCTCTCACTCTTTCTCTGACTGTGGGCTAGAGGTACATATGTGAGAAGGCACAATATAGCAGTGGATGAGGTTATAGTATACACTTGCAATTTGTCTAAACTTAATGTTCCATTTAGTAAGGCTGTAATTGTGCACTGGACCACCTACTAAAAGCCCTCTGCTTAAAGCAAGCCAATGTGAAATAATGCAAATGATTAACCATAGAGCTGTCAGCATGTTAGAGAGGAAATGCAGGCTTACTGATGAGATACATTTGTAAACAAATGAAATTCATTCCTATCAAAATATTCTAGAAGGGGTAATTTTGAAGCCTGGCTTAAAAATTAATAGATTTTAGGGAACACAAAGTTAATATGCCATAGGACTCACTGGCCAGACTTAAAAAGGAGAAGAAAAAATATTTCTTTAAAATGCTTTAATTCAATTAGCAAATATTTTTCAGCGTGACTTCAAAGCCTCCTTCGAGCTGCTGTGAACAGGGTTACCAAATCTGCTTTCTCAGTTTTCTCAAAAATAATTACATTAATATATCACCAGGTTTTTTATTTGTTTATTTTTTTAAAAAAATTTGTCCAATCTTCGATTGCCCAGTTTTGGTGAGTCTATGCCCACTGTAGCCTCAGATTCCTGTTCTTGGTTAACAGGAGTGGATCCAACGTGATCTTCTCCTGTTGCAGCTCATCTGCCTGAAGGTTTGACGTGCATTCTGAGCTGCTTTTCTGCTCACTACAGTTGCATAGAGTGGCTATTTGAGTTACTTTAGCCTTGCTGTGAACTCAAACCAGTCTGGCCATTCTTCTCTAGCGACACATCAACAAGGAGTTTTAGCCACAGAACTGCCACTCATTTAGATGTTTTTTGTTTTTCACACCATTCTGTATCAACATTAGAAACTGCATGAAAATCCAAGGAGATCAGCAGTTTCTGAAAAACAGCCTGTCTGGCATCAACAAACATTCAAAGTCAAAGTCACTGAGATCATATTTCCCATTCTGATGTTTGATGTAAACACTACCAGAAGTTCATGACCTGTATCTGCATGATTTTGTGCATTACACTGCTGTCATATAAGTAGCAGATTGGATAATTGCATGAATGAGCTGATGTACAGATGTTTTTATTAACGTGGGCAGTGAGTGTATATGATCTCGCATGAGAAATCACGTGAAAGATAGAAACACACAGTGATATTAATCTTTGAATTCTTTTGCTGACATTAGCATTTGCTTAGAACTTAAGCAAGATGCATCTTTTTTTGTATTAGAGCCCTGGATTATAAAAGTCACCACTATTCAATTTCTTAAAATTTGGAGATCTACACAGAATTACTTTTCGTTTTTTTTTCCCTTTCCTGACCTGCTAAGTGCAGATCCCACCAGCAGTCCATCACACCCCCATCTGCACTTGACCTTTATCATGATGAACTATTTTATCCCCTTCAGATGAAGAAGGAATGCTTTCAGTTCTGAGCAGTAAAGCATACTTCTCTCAAGAGCTACCAAAGCTCTTGGAGGCTGAATACGATTAAATACTCACAGGTAGGTGAAGGAGTTTATCACATTCAAGCTGTGAGCATCAGTGCTTTCTCCTTTCTCTTTCCAAAACATTTGTTTAAAAATATGTGTGTGGGTAGAATACTAAACATCATACTGTGTGCAGATTTGGAGGAAGATTTAGGTGTGTTCTATCAAAATCAACTAAATTTATTTGAAAGAAAACAAGAGAAGGGCTTGGTGGGAACATGGTGGTGGGTGACGTGGTGGTGTGTAGTTTCTTGAAGGTGATACGATTCTCTCAGTAGTGTAGTGTAGTCTCAGCCACACTACACTCAGGCATTTGTGAAGCACTGTGGGATTTGATCTCTCAACTCAACTAAAAAAAAAATCTTATTCAGAATATATTAGAATACTTCTAGTTCAGCACTTGTTCATTCACAATCACTAACCACTTTATCCTGCTCATGGTCATGGTGGAACTCAAACAGTAACCCAAGCTCAGGGTCAAGGCACATGGAGCTGTGAGGTGTTGTTAAATTGAGAAATTTGCAGTGATCATGCAATTATTTTAACATTTTTGACTTGCGGTGTGGGATTAGCAGCACTTCCATTCCATCTCGTTTATACTTGACATCTACTTGAAGAAAATGAATACACATAATGAAGAAAATTTTTGTTAGACAGACAGCAACTTATGGCTTTTCTTTTTGTGGCTTAGTTCCGATTATGTTGTTGGGTTCATTTGGTGCCATTTTCACCTAAACTCATAGTAAACCTGTGACAGCTCATTTACACTTTGTAACAAATTCATCTCCTCATTTTAAACTTTAAATAAAGTGTGACATGTGGTGGATGAATTCAGTAAGGCATAAGTGAGAAAATCAAGAGACACCAGTTTATCACGAGTCCATGGTTTGTTCATTTTCATATTAACACCCATAGTCATCTTCCCTCAGAGATTACAAGTGTGTGTGTGTGTCTGTGCATGCATCTGTGGTTGTGTAATAATAATAATCATAATAATAATAATAATAATAATAATAATAATAATAATAATAGTTAATTATTATTTATTATTATTATTATTATTTGCCCATTAGATATCACACTTTGTTGGCTGAAGATGCCAGATGTCAGTATCTTGGTTGCAGCAGTAATAGTTAAAGATCATGTAGAAAATCTCAGCACAACAGACAATGAAGACTACAACTGAAATTGACATTTTTTTCTTCCTCTTTAAATATGTAAGCCTTGTGGGAAACTTTCGGACAGCTTTTTACAGAAAGAAGAGTCAATGTTGTTCCATTCGATGTTGATGGCTTCGAGTAGTTGAAAAATGTTTCCCGGTTAGTTTGCGTTTAATGTGAAACCAAATATTTTCTGTAGGGTTCAAATCTGGACTCTGACCAGACCAAAACATGAGCCTGATGGATTTGTTCTCAAGCCACTTTTTGGTGGTCTTTGTAGTGTGGGCAGGAGCATTGTCTTGTTGAAAAATATCTGATCGTTCATCATTATAAAACAACTTTGCAGTTATGGGGAGCAAGGCTTTCTGCAGTATCCTCCTGTATTCCAAAGCATTAATTGACTTTTCACAGTGAAGCAGCTCACCAGTACCAGCAGCTGAAAAGGCTCCCCAAACCAAGACACCTCTTCCTACATGCTTAACTGTGGTAGAGATGCATTCATTATTTTATGTCACCAGATCTTCAAAGACACCTCTCTGGAGCAACTCAAATCATGACAAATTATGACTCCACACAATTCTGGTGAACCACTCTCAATCAAACTTTCAAAATTCAGCCAAAAACTTCATTCTGTCTTTGATGTTTTGATGTTTTTCTGAGCAATGGCTCAGAAAAAGCCATTTTTTTTGGCTTTCAACAAACAAGCTCTAATATATAAAAACGCAGTCAGATAGTTTAGGTCATTTTATGCTATACGCTAGTAACACTTTCATTCAAAAGCAGTGGCAACACTTTACTTAACATTAGTGTTCATAGGGTTACATAACACCTGCATAAGCCTTTCATGACAACTGATAAAAACCTACATTAATATTAAGAAAGACATTTTTATCATAAAGAGTACTTCATGATACTGTACACACACACACACACACACACACACACACACACACATATATATATATATATATATATATATATATATATATATATATATATATATATATATATATATAATGTATATATATGTATGTGTGTGTGTGTACAGTATCATGAAGTACTCTTTGAGTTGCCATTGCCACTGCTTTTGAATGAAAGTGTTACTAGTGTATAGCATAAAATGACCTAAACTATCTGACTGCGTTTTTATATATTAGAGCTTGTTTGTTGAAAGGCCAAAAGCCAATGATGTGATTATCATCTTGGTTTTGGCTGTAATAATAAATCAGGAGCAGAGTTTGTTTTCTGGGCACTGTCAGCTTATAGATGACTTTTAAAGCTAATTTTGGTTTTCTTCTGTGTCAGATGTTTGGTTGCCTTGGTAAACCCTTCCCATGGTGACATTTTGACATTTTCTACTACAGGAAGTTCTGAAAACTACAGACTTTCCTGAAGGCAAGGTTAGGAAATGAATAGACATTTGCACACTTTTGGTAATATACAGTATATGTATGTTTTCTTGCACACATATCACCAGAATTCTAATCAGTTGCACAGTTAATGTTCAATTCCTGTTTCTGGATTATATAAACACAGGGTTTTCACTAACTCAGTGCGAAGTCTTGCCAGTATATCCTGTTATGTAAGTTGTGAGCCATGTTAGCCCTGATTCCCTTGCCTGTGACTCATCTCTATTCTCTATTTGACTGTTCTTTTGGATTGTTGCTGCTTGTTTGACTGTGGATGCGTGACTATGTTTGACCTTTGCCTATTTCTCAGGTTAAGATTTTAGTAAATACTCTGCACATGGATCCCTACATCTCTATTAAATCTGGTCCATTAAAATGAGATGCCAATGTGCTGCATATTACAGGAATATTACCACAACTGGATTTTTCACCATTTTTGGCTTTTTTGATAGGATTCAACCCCAGTGGGTTTTCCCAAGCCGCCCTTCAAATATGTCTGATGATTGAGCCAAATATCCTGAAGAGAACGTTTTAATTTGGTGATGATTATTATTACGCAGTTCAGATAATCTTTAGATCTCTAAGCATTGCTTTAGTAGACCCACTTCCTCATTTGAGAAGAGTCCTTATTTCTTTCAAAGCATATACCCCCTTCTCCTCTCTAAAGATCAAACACTGCTTTTATTGCCCCATTTCCATGGCTCGTCAAATCTCAGCCTTTCCTGCAGTTTTCTCAATCATTCATTAGACTCCCTCTCCTCCATTAGAGGTTTTCTGCAGGGTGAAACAGAGCCCTGGTGTGCTTGATGCTCTGCAGTAATTTTCTCAGGCTCACAGAGGAATACGTTCTGTTTGAGTGACTGCCGCTTTAAGAATTTAAACCGCACAGTCAATAAGATGGTGGTTGTATTAAAGGCATAAATACAAAGGGAGCATCCAGCTGGGTGAAAGATGCATTTACCGATGCTCACAGAAATGTTTACGCCAATAATCAACCAGATCATCTCCAGGACACTGCAGCTGTCAGAATTTTTTTTTATGCATTTATTTATTTATTATTATTTTACTGTTATTTATGGTGTTTTGATTTTGTGGTGTTCTTGGCCTAGCAGACAGAGTTAAGAAGAGGTTCCATCATCTTAACGCCTGTTCTTGTGGGAATACTTGAATAAATGAAACTGATTGGTTATATGATGCAGTAGACAGGCTGTTAACAATGTGTGACAGCTTATAAATTGTTTTCAAAATGACTGTGACTGCACGAAGTACTTGTATTATATAAGCTTACTCAGATTATTGTTCTTCAAAAAATGTTTGGTGTTTTAAGGGCATAAGGAAATATGGTGCTAAAAAGTGTGGCATAATTGGTTATAAAATGCAGTTACATGCTCTGATTACAATTATACAATGCTATGATTGAAAAATAATGATTTTTATTTTATTGAAAGATAATGTAAATTCCACTCACTTGGACTAAGACTAATTGAATCAGTTATCTGTTGGAGGAAGCAACATTATTGATTGTTGAAATTCAATCTAGGATTCTTCCGTTCTGCTCTGGTTTTGTCATTGCTGTTTTACATCTGTAAATCTGTAATTGTGTTGTATTTGGGCCCGAGATGCTAGCTGGAGCTGACACTGGATAAGAGCCAGTGGTCTTTCTGCATTGTGTCCTTCACATAATGTGATGTTTACTCGTCTGCACCCTGGACAAACATCGTCTCCATCTTTGAAGTATGCTGATATATGCTGGCTGCCTCATCTTTCTGCTTCCTGCTCCCATACAGGGTCAT